>NC_073692.1:283495393-283545393 GCF_029784155.1 Uranotaenia lowii | reverse complement strand
AAATAAAATCGAACAATCAGCAGCAGCAGCATCGTCTATCACCTACAAGAATAGATCAATGACTGACTTTGTTTTGTTTGGTTCGCCTAGAGCTGCTAAAATAAATGACGTTGCCAAAGACATTTATTTTTAAAACTTATCTTGCTTGATTTTAATATGGCACTGTACTGAGTGTATTACGATGGTTTTCAAGATTCCACGTGGAATGTTAAAAAACAAAACATTGTTAGTTGAGAATTGTGCCAAAGAGTTGTTAGGCCAAACCGATGCTAAATCGAATATATGAGATAGGCTGCAAAGGGTAAAAGGTCTATCTATCATTCATCTATTCTATCTATTATTCAGTCTTATTAACATTTAACTTTCTATTAAATCGTTTTATTGTCGGTTGATGTCTATTCGTTCAAAAGTCTAGTGGGCCAATCTTCCATTACGCCTTAATATTGTAAATTTAACCTAGCTTCGATCAAATATCAAAAATGAGTTTTTTTTTCAAAAAGCTGTATGCCAACTTTTAAATTGTAAGTTGAGCTACGATAAAATGTAATGTAAAGTATTTATTATTTTGAAACTAACATATGTATGTAAGATTTCCAATAAGTTTGAGCCTCTCCAAAATTTCAGATGTTTTGGAAAGTCATAACCAATTATTTTGTCAAACTCTTGTCAACCGTTATCTCTGTATGAAGCAGGAAACTTTGACTAAACTCCGAGAAACACACCCCACACCAAACAGGGTACAAATTTATTCACCAGGGCACGCCAACATCGTCATGCGAGCGAAATTTGTCAACCCCGTTCTGAGCGATGGAGGTGGTTGGAGTATTCTGCGAAAATTAATTTCTTCTCGAACAAACAATATCAGCTGCCTCCCTGATGTTTAAAGGGCTCAGTTTCAGGGCCCCTCGTGAAAAACCCGGTGCCATAATTATACGCGCATCGCCTAAATTGTCAACCCCTGTAGGTACTAGACCAAAAATGTGGGTTCAACCACCCAGTATAAAATAGTGAAAACCATCACCATACTGAAGATGATTTTCCAGGAACATTTTAGTTAAAGTGGCTTCCGGAAAATTGTTGATAGTTCGATTAATCTCTATAATTTTATTTCGATTTTTCGAAAAAGATCGAATAGAGAGAATGTTTGCAGTCATACAATTTTCTAGAATTTAATGAAATCTTCAAAACTTACACTTTTTCTAACAGTGCTTCAAAAAGCACCCAAACCAAGTAAGAAAGTGCCATTATTCTGGCTGCTGGTTTTGCAGCAATGTGGTTGCAGAACAATGTTGGTACCACCTTGAGCCTGCACTTCGTCCCCCAAAATGCTCCTTCTTTCGCAAAAAAAATTGCAAAAAATAAATATTCCACCAAACTGAACCTACTGAACTAAGGCTGGGTAAAATGTGCGTTTGGGTGTGTGTATTTCTTTGATTTTTCCTCCATCGTCATCATAAAATTAATTAAACTTTGTTTGGGTTGAGTAAAATCTTGTTAATATTTTGTACCAATTTTTTTCCACACCCCATCTCGAAGCGCATTTCTCTCGCAGGTTGGATAATTTGTGGTTGCCACCTCTGGGGAGGGCAAAAATGCAAACTTTGTCGCTTAGATCCGGGGCCGCGTGTTTGTGGCTTGATTTTTTTCCCCAAGCTGCGGAAGAATTATTTAGTGGTTTAGTTTAATTTTTGTTCCTCCTGATGCAGAGATGCAACAATGCGGAAAAATTTCACCCGTGGTTTACTCGGAAAAACTGATTAATATTGGGTTTGGGAGAATGCTTGGAGCTTTTGAACTTTGGTTTATGGCAAACCGCGCGTCATTAACCGGCATTCCGAGCATATTTTTACAAGCATATAGGGAGCTCATACTACCTGATACTATCACAAAAAACTTAGAAAAAAAATTTCTTTTATAATATCGTAGATCTAATCGTACATATAACTTTGATCCAGGTTAGTAGCAATTCGTACTAGTGACAGCATACAATGATTTTCCATAGGTGTTTGAAAATTTATGAAATTTTTTTAGTAATTTCGGTTGTTGCCGGCTAATGAAGGGCTCATAAGAGCAAGTTCACTTGTGTTGGGAAAAAGTGGTAGAAATTTCGACACTTACGCCACATTTTGAAAATTATGCCATGCAAAAACATTTTCAAGATCTGTAGCCATCTAATTTTTTTACAACACGTATTGTATTTTCGCATGCTGTGATCAAAAATAGCAATATTTATATCACATACGGCTAAAATAGAAACAGTGTTGTAAAAAAATACAACGCCCCAAGATCTTGGAAACATTTTTGCATGGTAAAATTTTCAAAATGTCAAAATTTCTACCACTTTTTCCCAACACCAGTGAACTTGCTCTAATGTTTTTAACTGATTCAATGATGAGAGTACATTTGTTTATTTGTACCTACTAATATTTTGTTCAATAAGATCCAAAGCAAGCCCTGAAAATACTAAACAATGACATTTTAATTTATCGGTCGTTCGCACTTATGCGAACGTTCGCACTACAAGAAAACGCAAACGTAGAATGATTTACTCAAAAAAGTTTCCAATAAGCTCATTTCTCGACGTTGTATTAATTGTATTAATAAGGGGCACAGTCAATTGAGTACTAAGAAATATTTTTTTCTGTACGAAAACATCCATTAACATATTGTACAACACACAACATGTCCAGTAACTTTCATCGGTTCATTCTAAGCTGAATGATTAATGACCGGTTGCATCACAATGAGGGGAACTTCATCTCGAGAATCCATTGCTGGATGCTGGAACAACAAACGGTTGAAAATCTCGAACCATTGATCGACCCCAGATGCCATCTGTTGCGTCGTCGGGAAGAAAGGTTGCGGTTATATTCGACATGCCAGCCACGTTTGTGTATTTTACAACCCGACATTATTCACGGATGAATTGTAGTGATTCATTTCATCGTCCTCGCCCCTTTTGCTGCGAAACCACGACACGGGGGCTGCCAAATACCCCCTTCCAGTCGAATTTCGGATGGGGGAGCGATTTTTTTTTGTGTTTTGTTTTCTTGTATCCATACATAATTCAACAGCAACAACACACGAACCACGTTTGGGCAAACATCATAAAGTTATGAATGACTAGGCAACGCGCACGCCGCGGTAACCATTTGATCTCGTTTGTTCGCATCTTTTCAACATTATGTTTTTGTTTTCTTGCCCTTTCATTGAGTACGGCAGCTTCTCTCCAAATTTCTATTATGACGTACCGTCAACTGGGGCAACATGCAACACTTTTCAACTTCAATGGTTTCTAAAATCTTAATGCTTACAGATAATCATACCTCTTTTACATCAAAAGTTTTAAGGTTGATGGAACACCAAACTGACGTAGTCAGAAAAACTATTGGTTCTACCAGTTATTTTTAAATTTACAAAAACATGCTATTTTCACCCTACTAAGAAAAAGGGGTAAAATGCAACAAACTCTGTAATTAATGAAAAATCAAATGAAAAAGTTTGAAAATTTAATGTTTTTGATACATTTGTGATGTCATAACGCATAAAGCACCAATTGCAGTAATTTTTAGTTTTGTTCGAATTAAATTTTACATCTTTTCTGTCAAAAATGTTTTTAAGAAAAAGTGTTAATCTGCTGCATACATTTAGGGGTAAAAAATACTTCAAAATATTTCATTATCTTAAACCATGTAAATAAGTCTCAGGAAGAATGAAATTTTAATGTTAACAAACGCATAATGCAAAACAATCATATCCCAGCATATGGAAACACGATGTATGAGATTTAAATCTAATTTGCATTTTGTTGCATTTTGCCCCAGACAGCTAACTAAATTTTAAAAATATTTATTTAAAAAAAATTGGTGATTGTCCGAATAATATTTACACACCAACAGTGTTGTTATTGGATAATAAAAGCAATATAAAGTTTGTAGTTGATATCATTAAGCCAATCCGTCATACGAGGTAAAGTTTTTTACGGCATCGAAAAATGTAAAAAATTGAACATCTATTGCTCGATTATTTAAATTTTTTTATGGGAATCAAAAACTTTGAAAAACTCTTTCATGATGTTAAAAACTATGTCATCATCAATTTTTTATCATTCAATGATAACTATATTACAGTATATTGAAATAAAAATTGAATGAGTGTTGTGGTACACAAATGTTGCATTCAACCCTGCTTTTGCATGATGCCCCGTTTGACGGTACTTTCAATCATTTTTGTTTATTTTTTAAACAGCCACACGTACCACTGCACTGGCTAAATATGGGAAGTTTCTAATAAATAAATTTATTGCTTGTGGTACTTCAACCCTTTCTCGGTCGCTTCAGGGCGCCAGGATTTTCACTGATAGTTAAGAAAATAATGAAACTAAATGTTTTGTGTTTAGCTGTTTTCTGAATTGATTTATGATTTTTTAAGGTCAATTTAAAAAAAAACATTAAATATAAGGGAAGACGGGGCATCTTAGACATTTTAAGAAAAACGCTTTTTAAACTATACATACAATATTTTCACAGTTTCATGTTCTGGCACTAAAGATGTCTACTAACTATTTGGCTAGAAATTGAAAAAAAAACAATACCGTTTTAAAAATGTTTTTCAAAATCGTGTTCAAGCAGCTGAAAATTAGTCAGTGTATGGTCAAACGAGGACCCCGTTGGGACAGAATGGTTATTCTTATAAATATAAGCTTCTTAGGCATACATGAGTAATAAAAGTTTACCCACATAAACACCTACTGAGGAACTGAGATGAAGGGAGAATATACGTCTATGATTACACAAATTGTGCAGCCAATGATTGAATTTGTGCTAATTTGTGGCAACTTGTTAGAGAAAATTTGAAGGTTTGAGTTAAAACCAGTGCTCAGTGAGAGTGAAAATGTGCTAAATGTTGCTTATTGTTGCAATTTGTGAAGCAGTTGTAGACTTACCAGTATAAAATTTCGGGAAGTAGGAAATTTTGATCAAAGTACTATGAAAAAGTAGGACGTTTTTCAATCTGAAGTAGGACGAAAAGTAGGACACTTTGTTTTGTGATTTTTAATTTAAAAAACCTACACAAATTTTTAATAAGATTAGATGATATCATAAAAAATTATGATCAAAAACGATTTTTTATGTAATTCTGTTTTTTTAATTCAATGATTCATCGTTAATATTTTTTTTTTATAGAAATAGCGAAGTTATTGTTGTTCTGAAGCATAATTCTCTGAAGAATCAATTTTTTCAATCAACTCTTCATTTTTCAACAAATAGAAATGGAACGCTGTACATGAAATTTGCCTGTTGTTGTATTACAGTAAGATAAACACAACACGGAGAAAAAAGACGACAGTTGTTCGAATTATTTCAGCTTGTTATACCAATAATCGAAGTGCAGTTGATTTTTTCGCATTCAACTACTTATATAATAGATTCAACTACAAACTTTTAATTGTCCTTACGCAATCATCTATCAATATAATAAATTCAACTGTATGATTTATTTTATGCAATTAACTATAAATACAATAGATTCAACTACAAACTGCTGATTGACCTTATGCAATCAACTATGAATATAATAGATTCAATTGTAATGGTATAATTGATTCAACTGTAGATATGATAGATTCAACTACAATTGTATGATTGATTTCAGGCATTCAACTATAAATTCAATAGATTCAACTGTAGTGGTATAATTGATTCAACTGTAAATATGATAGATTCAACTGTAGTGGTATAATTGATTCAATTGTCAATATGATAGATTCAACTACAATTGTTTCATTGATTTTAGAAATACAACTATTAATATAATAGATTCAACTGTAGTGGTAAGATTGATTCAACTGTAAATATAATAGATTCAACTGTAGTGGTATAATTGATTCTGTTGTAAATATGATAGATTCAACTACAAATGTATGATTGATTCTAGGTATTGAACCATAAATATAGTAAATAATACTATATTGTTATGATAGATTGTGTGTTACTTGAATACTATAGTGTCCATCAGCAAAAACAAAAAAAAAAGTAAGTGTGGGACCCAATACGCGATCTCTGTAGTAATTGTATCGCTATTTTTAAGCCTCAGCCTATAGTTCCTGACATCGGTGGCAAAACGCAAGCGCTCTCCGGTGATGGGGAAACATTTTTCTCTACCAGTTCCTGGCAGCGGTCGTGTAGAAGGCCGACAGTTCCTGGAATTGGGAAAAGTACACCTACTTTGGCTGCCCGGGAAATCGACGTGGGTCTCGACGTTCTTTTATACGATCCTGGCAGGATCCACAGGAAACTAGTATTATGGTAAGTCAGCGTATGAAAGGTTTATGCCATGATATTGAGTAAGTTCCCCCCCCCCCCCCCCCCTCCCCACAAGGTCAATCTTCACCGGATGGAGAAGCAAGGACATCTACCGGGACCGATTAGTTAAAACGCACAATTTCCTGGGCAACCATGCATCAAGATGCAAAAAAAACAACAGTGGAGGAACCAGGATGTGGATTTCCGGTCTGAAAAAATTAATTAAAAAAAACCCAGCCACATAAAATTATTCCGAAAAAGTGCTTCAGATATGACAACTTCCAATATAAACAGAAATTAAATGCACAATATTTTCAACACCTTTCATGCTTCCTAATCTAATCTATCCGTCTATAATTTTCATTACTTTCATTTGAAATTCTTCCTATTAGAATGTATAGTTCACCGAAATGCCATTAATCATTAAATTAAAATCATATTTATTAATAAATCAATCATATTTTTCTAATTGAATCTATCATATTTAAAATTAAATCAATTATATTATTATAGTTGAATCTATCATATTTATAATTTAATCAATCATATAATTATAGTTGATTTTTCTATAATTATTGTTGAATTTTGTGCGCAAGTTCCAACTGGATTGAGTTGTCGTCTACGGTCAACGGTCAGAAATCTTGGCCTAACTATTTTCGATACTTTGAACGATGTTTTGTAATTGATTTTTTATAGCCGAATTATTTTTATTATTTTAAGAAGAGAAATCACCGTGAATTTGTTTTATGAAATTAATTTGCGGCTTTATCGGTGAGGGTTAAAGAGTTGAAATGAAAGACGGATAGAATATCAGAAGAAAATTCTAAGGTGGTGAAAAGAGCGCAGAACATTTGAAATAGAAGCTTGACCACATACTAAATTCTTTGTCCCGCACCAATTAACTGTATTAAAGAAGTAGTACCCAATAGAGGATGCACTACAATAGAGGATTTGTACTACCTATAGTATTAATTTTTCACCAAAAAAGAAATCTAGAGTTTTTTTTTATTACGTCGTATGAACCAATATAAACAAAATTGAGTTAATGGCTATAAACGATTCACAAACATGTATTCTATGTTGGGTAAAAATTTGGTTTCATTCCATAAATGAATAAATTTTACAGATTGATTTGAATATAGGACGTATGATGGCTTTCTTTTTTTTTTTTTCAAGGGAATGATGGCTTTCTCATTTTCGAGTGCATTTTGGTTTTTTCGACTTTTTGAACTGCATTGGATTGGCGTGCAAACCAAAGGTAGCAAAATAACCGTTCGGCGGGTTGGTTTTTGCGACGTAATGCATTTTCTCTGAAAATGCTGCGGCGAGTGTTTTAAAGTTTATAAATTTTAACAGAAACTGTTGATAAGAGTGATTGGAGCATCACATTTATACAAACTTCTTCAATTTGCTGCGAGGTAAGTTTAATAGCATATATTTTATGAATCGACTGATTTTCAATTTCATAATTTTTCCTCCACAGTGACCGCTACCAAAACTAAAAGCGTTTGTATAGAAACCAGAGATTCAGTAGAGCGCATATCACCCATAAGAACTCAGATAAAGCAGCTTGAATTCAAACGTTAGTCCGCTTTTATTATACTTTATTATGAGCGTTCTTGGTCCACAGAAAAATCCTCCAAAACACATGCTAAAAACTGCACCATTCTTCAGAAGTTCAGCCAATGTAATATAAACAATAGTACACCCAAAATTCAGCCTCTGTGCCAATGGCGTGTAGTCAATTTCATAGCATCATTGGTACAAGAAGATAACGCGACCGGCACTGATTCGATTTGCGCCCACCGGCATTAACCTCCCAACGCAACCGAATTGCGTATGTCTGAATGAAACAAAATAAAAACGTTTTCGCGTCCCTCCCCATCGCATCACAAGCCGAAGAAGGATGGAAATAAATACCGGCCAACAGGGCCGTAGGAAGAACCGACTCATGGGGGGGGTTTTGGTGACTGAGTTTTATCTTTGATTTTTTGCCCAACAATGCACGATAAAATGAATTGAAACAAATTATGTTTGTAACTATATGATCATTTATTCTTGAGAACTTTTAAATTATAATAATTTTTGTATTGAATCGTAACTTTAGTAAATTGGTTCTAAACCTAAAATGTGAGTTAAATTTTTATGATGAATCCTTCGGTAATAAAATTTGGAATTAGCTATCATCGATGGTTAAAATCTTTGAACTTGTTTATGACTTTAGTGGTTTTTTTAAGAGCCTTCAACTCTTGAAAAAAAATCTTATCCTGTACTCAAATCGAATAAGTCCAGTCTTTATTTTTTTTTGCAAATTCAAAGATTTTAACCTTTGATGAAAATAAATCTAATTGAAAAAAGTAAGAGATAAAAATTTTGCAGATCAAATTTGCTTGATGCAAACTTAAACCAAGTTTATGATTTTAGTTAGAAATTTGGCTTCTAAAAAATCACTACAATATTTAAAAAAATTAAACAATACACCGAGAAAAAATTGTGCAGATTTTTCAGTTGAAGATAAGGTACATGTTTCATTAACAGCACATATTATCCATAATGAATCAATTCCATAATGAAAATCCAGAAAATATTTTTTTTAAATAAAATTTTGTATTTTTCCAATAAGAATTGTGTGTACCTACAAACTATTTTTTTTAACTTGAATCCTGGAAATTGAATTGACAAGCAAATTTTTAAGTTTATGATCTCTTGAACTCTTGAACAATTTTATGTTGCTTGTATAACTTATTTTCAAGCTAAATCTATGTCTGAATTTGTTATCTGAATTCTGAACCTGAATCCAAATTTTCATACGATTTCTGAAATGTACAAAAAATATGAATTTCAAATATTAATTCCATACAAGAATTTCATAAGAATTTCAAGGCTCAAGGCATTCACGAATCTTTTAATTAAATACTGTAGTTCTGGTTAGTTCTAAATTCATTTTCTTAAATTATTTATTTTCAATCTGTATAAAAATATTAATTTCAAATGATGAATCTGAATCTAAGTTTCAATTTCGGATCGCCGTTTAGCAGCTTTAAATGTTTAAGTTTTGTGTAAAAATTGACTTCAAGAACTTCGAATTCGAATATAAAACAAACTTTTTCTTTTGTTCATATTCGGAAAACTATTATTAAATTATTGAACTTGTATGTGATTTTTGCAAACATGATTCAAATTTGATATGAAATGCATAACCCAATTTGAACCAGGATTCTAAAGCAGATTTTCATTTCTAATTTCTTTTGATTATTCCAACTGAAAATCAAGGGTCCTAAACTGGAAACAGAATCCGAAATTCGAAAATAGGAATACAACTTTGGCTATTGGAATATGGAACCAGAACCTCCGAAATGGGTGTAATTCAATTCAAAATTTTACATTCAGACCTGGATTTATAAGAACAAGTGAGAAAATTTTCAAAAACGGTAGCAAAATTTTGAACTGGGTGGGTTTTTGAGGTTTTGGCATAAGTTTTTAGACTAGATTTTTATTTTTGAATAACCTTACTCTATTTAATAATTTCATTATGAATTTGAAATTTTGAGTGTAGAGCACAATACCTCGCTTGCTTTTTTGGACCCTCATGGGGGGGGTTTAACCCCCAAAACCCCCCCCGTTCCTACGGCCATGCCGGCCAACACCAGGCAGCCAGCGAACCGAGCACTGTGCGTGTGAATGTAGCAAAAGCAACAACAAAAATATTCCTTCAATTCAATCAGCCGGCAAACAACCACGGCTAAGCTGTGCGTGTGTATGTAGCAAAAGCAACAACTAAAACATTCCTTCAATTCACCGGCAAACAACACCGGCCAAGCTGCCCGGCTTTAGCAGCTGTGTATATGTAGCGTGTGTATGTAATAGCAGGCAGTAAGCAAAGCACAGTTCTCATTCAATGGGTTTCCCGTTCCTTCACTCCCGTTCCCTTTCCCGTTTCCATCTTAAGACAAAGGAATGCATTGAAAGGAGGCCAAACGCCGGGAAGCCGCCGTTGTACGTTTTTTGTGATTGATCGGTAACAGAAAGCCTATGACAAATATACCTCGTCCTGCATGAAGCTTGAATAGTACACTGGTTAGAATGTCGGACTGGCAAGACGATTCAATTGGTGATGGGAGTTCGATTCTCACTACAGCGCTGTGGTTTTAATTTTTATTTTCTTGTTTCTGGGATGAATTATCCAATAGGAAGGAAATCCCATAAAATGTTTTTCTTGTTTCGCTTGAATGTAGTGGTCATCATTTTGGTTGGGAGCCGAGTCCTTATGCCAGTTACGGTTTTTCAAACATACCGTCTTCGGCACAGTGCACATTTCAGAGCATTATCGGCACAGAGATTTGCTAAAAAGGCATTGGAGTTTTGCAACCTCTTCTATGGGTGTACTTGAAGCTACTAGTAAGAGTTAGCGAAGTTTGAGACAGTATAAATAAAGTTTTGAGATAAAATTTTCCAGTATGCAAAACGACACCAATCACACAATGTCAAAGGTCGTAAGTGCATGTTAACTCGAAAAACTAAATTTATGCCTGAATCGAGTGCACTAGCTTAATTCTCATATATTTCCGCTCCGCATACCGTTTTTTAAAGACAACTCTGAGTGATATTCAAAATTGTAGAATAAAAAACGGATTACAAAACTTCAACAGCGATTTTCTCGAAACATGTTAGGTGGCTCTTACGACCCAATCAAAACAAACTCTAGAAATATCCTTTTCATCTTTACAGAAATATTAAATAATAACCAGCTAGGTTCTCAAGTGACGAAATTATTATAATTTTTGAGCACCACCAAATAAGCTTTTATGACCTTTAAATTATGTTGATCTGAAATGTACGCACTGCAACATGATTTACAAATTTTTTTCTCAATTTTCAACTTCATTAAATTTTTGATTTTTCTCTTCAACCGATTTTAAAACGCGTTTTTACTTAAATTTGTTGACCTCTTGACTTGTTTCATCTGTCGATTTGGCCTATTTTTAAGGTGTCGGAGAGGTAATCAGTAGGCTCGAGTTCGAATCCTGTTCGCCTCACCGTTTAGTTTAGTGCAAAAGGCATCGGTTATGAATGATAAATAAAAAAAAATCACCTTGACCAGAAATCGACACCTTACCAGTAGGCCAAATCGACAGATGAACAAGTCAAGCCGTAGCTCGTTTATTCAGTTGACTTCATCGAGTCCAATTCGCTGCTAGATTCCCCGGCAGAAAACGCTCATCGTACCTCGATTAATGGTGCTCATACTGCCCCACGGGGCTTCTCATTATGCCCCTACAGTGACTGGTTTTCAGCTTTCGGCAAAAAATTTTAAAATGCTATTTTGAACGTTTCTATCTACTTTTTCAAATTTCATCCAATTGAGCAATAGACTATTTGAGTGTCTGAACACGAAACAATGATGTAATTCACATATTATAGCTGTTCTCTATGGTTAAATAAGCGTTTTCCATTATGCTCTTATCTCCCTTATTTTTAAATAACATGACGACAGAGGATTCAAAACCACAGTTCTCAACAATTATTGATCCTCTTTATCAATCGTTTTTCAAACTTCCACTTTTTTATTGCAATGCGTTGAATTACCACCGAAAAGCAATCGTACCAAAACATAAACAAAACAAGAGTTTGATGACACGGTAAGAGAAAAATACCTAACTTTGGTTGAAATTTTAAAGTTTTGCATTGAAATGGAAAAGCGCCAATAAGGATTTCGTGAAAAATAGTTCGAAATAATAATAAATGCAAAGTAAAAAATTCGATAAACATAATAATGATTCTAACCGTATCAAAGTAGGACGGAAGGACAAAGGTAAAAAAGTAGGACATTTTCTACCAAAGTAGGACGTCTGGTAAGCCTCAGCAGTTGTTGAATTTTGATCATTACCGTTCCAAATGCAAAGAATTCTCATGGGAGCTCGAGTCTTTATACCTACCAGTTGTGCTATTTCAATCATGTATCTATAGACAAAATAAAGATAACTTACTTATACCGATACTTATGACCAAAACTGATAATCGACTTGAATGCCACGATGAAAAATGCAATGCTTGATATCTGTTATGATTCTGCGTTAGGGTGTCCGTCTTAACCCACTCCTCATCTGTACAAAAGATGGTTAATCGTTTCGGCTCGGGTGCTCGTAATGCTCTTTGTTCCCCTTAGGATATTTTCTGGATCTTTTTGAAAAAATCGAGAAGTTTGACGTTTAAAAACTCAAGTAGATTTTTCACACAGAATTTGCATGTTCTTTAATTTTTTGCAGTAAAGAAATCCAAATTTGAAAAGAATTTTTGTACGATACTTCTGAACATTGCACGATTTGATATGAAAATTTTTCTGTATTCATTCATGATCATGAGAAAGACGAATCATCTTATTCTTTTTTTCATTATTTTTATCCCTTTGTTGTCTTAAATTTTTCAAAAAAAATTGCAGCTCTAGGAACATATTTAAAACTCGTGACTACATAGATTTTCTCATATTTGGATTTTTCTGTTTAAAGTTTAAGTTCCGTTATGTCCATTTAATACTACTGGAAACAAACTACCTTCAATAAGGAGCATTCAAAGGTACATGCTAATGTTAGAAAAAAATAAAACGGAAATGTTTGTTCTATAAAAGAGCCGATTCGGGAAAAGGTACGACCAACAAAAGCACTCTGCATCGAACTGGTCCACCCTCTTATGCTTCACTGTAAAGTGGCAACGTTGGTGAAAAATGGCCACCATCTTTCACCATTGATGGCGACAAGACACTCATTCATAAAAAAAAATGACGTAATGATACACTACACAGCAACGAGGCAAAGAATGTGCCAACCAGCAGAAAATATCAAACCACAAGGTAAGAGTGTAAACACACAAATTGAAGAATGGCCTGGCCTGGTCGCCACTGAAGAGGAACCGGAACCGAGAGGCCCAGGGCGAGGTGTCAATCATTCATCCGTGTGATAAGACCCGACAAGGGTGCTTCCTTTGTTGATGTTGCCTTTTTTTGCTGGTTTGCGGTAATAGTGCTATTTTCAGAGCTTCCGATCGGCCCACTTTAAGCTCCAAAGGCAAACTTAAAGCTGCGGAAAAAGGTTGCCTCACTTGAGATTGAGTAATTTTCCTCACCGCAATACACACAGACGCAAGCACACCGGTTCGTTGGTTTAACTTTGCGGTCTACCAAAAATATACAATATTCACAATTAAGGGAACCAACAGAAGGTAGCAGCAACGTTAAGCTCATCTCCCCCGCTCCAAAACCGTAATTTGGCATGAAGCGAATGCCAAAAAATAGTGTAATCTGTATCAACAAAACACGTTTCCCAATTCCTGGCCGACCGACACCAGAGTCTCTCCGGGCGCGCATTGGAATGTGAACAATTTTCGCGGTAGTGTAAATATTTGTCGCCCATTCACGAGCACCTATCTTTTGGTAGGAAACAGTCATCGCCAGGAGGGGCCAGACAGAGACAGGAGAAACAGATAAAGCAATTGTGATAAAGCGATAAGATGGCGTCGTCGATGGCGTCGGTCGGCTGTGGCTTGTCAAGTTGTCAGTGCCATGCGGCTTTCGTTGTGGCAACATTTCCCACCGATATGAATGTGGAGTGGTATTTACCTGACTGGGAAGGTGTCTAGGCAATTCAAGGGCTCTTATCAGATGATATTTTTGGCAAATCCCACTGGCGGCAACAAAACGCGAACGCGAAACCAAGTCGCCCGCCACGGCAAGTCGAGTCGAGTGCGACTCACATTTAGGCCAAACAATGAATGAAATCATATGCTCTAGGCGTCGATGATTAAAGCTGTTAGACTTCGTTCCGGTTTGTTAGTGGCTTCAGGGTACTTTGGTACAGGACGCTTCTACGTTACTTTAGCTTATTTGGTCACCTTTACCAAAAAAGTAGAGTTTTTATTTTTCGTAAAATTGCAAAAATTACTTCATATTCGATCAAAACACATTCAAGAATGTCTCCTGATCAAATCTTTTATCCCAATCCTCCAACCAAAATTATTTTGCTGAGACGCAAAGGTAACCTCGGTCTTAATAATACTGGTCATATGTATATCATTTTCCCGTTTTCAATCTATTTATTGATGTTTTATTAGTGAAATAAATGAAGATTGTCGATTGAATTCAGAAAATTATGTGTCTCAGAATAAATAATTTATTATTTTTCTTGTACGTTGTACTTATCAACTATTGTGCAACTGTGTTTATAAAAATATTCATGCAAGAGCAGGAAAAAGAATCATCTTAGCAATGTATGAGCAAACATACCATCAGCAATCGAATCACCCAGTAGCAGAAGCAAAGTTCCCCTACGAGCGCTACCGAAACCAAAGAAGAAAACAAACCGACGACAAAATTTGATAGCCAGTACGCCTTTTCCATTAATACCAGTAATCCGTCTTATATAAACTAAGGCAGGAAAATAGAATAACATGTTTTTGACCTGCCTTTTTCGTGAGAAAAATGTCGGATTGAAAAATATGTTTTTATACTGTACAACTTGGTAAGAAATAAGTGGATTTACAGGTTTCGGATATCGAATACACCTTACCCCATACTACCCCATAAGATAATCAAATTTGTGTACTTGCTGATAAAATATCTTGCGTTAAAGTTTAATTTGAACAACGCGGACACTTATTGGTATGGCATATTTCATTGGTAATGTTTTGCTATTTGGTAAAAAAATGTGCTAGCGCTAGGTAACATTTCTGAGCATTCTCTCGGACCAGTTAACTGTTGTGGCTAATAACATTCCACGTCAGAGTACTTCCTTCCATTATTTTTTGAATTTTATTATAGGATTCAGCGTCTGATTTCACAATAAAAATGACCTTTAGTTTACTTAGTTCAAAAATGCTGTTAACTAGTGTAATTTATGTGATTCTGGTTTAAAGTAGAGGCTTTTTTCCATTCCTTTTATTCCTAGACCATTCATTTCACGATTTTTTCCCTGAACATAATTCTTAACATCTGAAAATAATTTGTACAATCAGAAAAAAAAATTAAAAGTACAAAATTTTTTTACTCTAATTGTTGCAAATTTGTAATTTCATTAAACAAAGGGTTCAATAGACCTCTCAAAAGTTCTTATTTATTATTTATTTACATAGTATTCCGTCTCACGACATAACTTGACGAACATAATTCCTAAAAAGAGAAATCACCGTGAGTTTGTTTTATGAAATAAATTTGCGGCTTTATCGGTGAGGGTTAAAGAGTTAAAATGACGGACTTGACAGAGCAACCACATGCTAAATTTTTGTCCGTTCGACACATGTGCATTCACATGGCGGTCGAACCATCCATAATTAACTGTATCGAAAAACGTAGTGCCTTCTCTGTTGGGTACTACTTCTTCAATACAGTTAATTGGTGCGGGACAAAGAATTTAGTATGTGGTCAAGCTTCTATTTCAAATGCTCTTCGCTCTTTTCACCACCTTAGAATTTTCTTCTGATCTTCTATCCGTCTTTCATTTCAACTCTTTAACCCTCACCGATAAAGCCGCAAATTAATTTCATAATTCCTAAAATTCACTTTCTCGGCACCCCACGTTCGCCAGATCACGCTCCACTTGGTCAAACGCCCCCACTCGTCTTGTTGCTACCGGATTCGTAGCGAACACCTGTTTTGCAGGACAGTCGTCCGACATTCTCGCAACATGTCCCGCCCAGCGTATTCGGCCAGCTTTTACCACCTTCTGGATACTGGGTTCGCCGTAGAGTCGCGCGACCTCGTGGTTCATCCTTCGCCTCCACACTCCGTTCTCCTGTACGCCGCCAAAGATGGTTCATAACACTCGTCGCTCGAATACTCCGAATGTACGCAGGTCCTCCTCGAGCAATATCCATATCTCGTGCCCGTAGAGAACAACCGGTCTAATGAGCGTCATATACAGGTTACACTTCGTGCAAGGGCTAAGTCTTCTCGACCGCAGTTGCTTGTGGAGTCCATAGGAGGCACGACTTCTAATTCGCCTCCGGATGTCATGGCTGGTGTCATTGTCTGCGGTCACCAGTGAGCCGAGATAGACAAAGTCTTCGACTATCTCCAGCTCGTCGCCGTTGATCGTGCCATTGTTATTACTGGACAAGCGGGTTCGGCGGTCTCGGATCCGCAGGCCAGCATGTACTTCGTCTTGTACGTATCAATCATCAACCCAATCCTTCTTGCTTCGCGTTTCAGTTTGCAGTAGATCTCCTCCACCGCCGCAGATGATCTGCCGACTATATCAATGTCATCGGCAAAGCAGATAAGTTGACTGGATTTGTTGAAAATCGTGCCCCGCATTTCGCCCACCGCTCGTCGAAGAACAACTCTAATCTAGCTCCACGTTGAACATCATGCAGGATAGACCATTACCTTGTCGAAGCTCCCTGCGCGATTCGAATGATCAGTCTGGTCAGCTTCCCGGAATAGCCGTTCCCGTCCATGATTTTCCATAGCTCGTTACGGTCGATCGTCTCGTATGCGGCTTTGAAGTCGATGAATAGATAGTGCGTAGGGACTTGGTCTTCACGGCATTTTTGGAGGATTTGCCGTAATGTGAATATCTGGTCCGTCGTAGACCGTCCCTCCTGGCGTTAGGCGGCGGAGTAGGATTCGGGACAATACTTTGAAGGCGGCATTGAGGACAGTGATCGCTCGGTAGTTCTCACAGTCCAATTTGTCGCCCTTCTTCTTCCTTTCACTCCTCCGGTAGCTGTTCTATGTCCCAGATCCGGACTATCAACCGGTGTAGGCAATCGGCCAACTCCTCCGGGCCCATTTTGATGAGTTCAGCTGCGATACCATCCTTGGTACCTATCCGAATGTTTATAAGGTTAAATGAATCTAAAGATATCTGTGCAACGTGATACATACTCCCGGTCTTCTGGAAATGTGGTTCCCGAATGTGAAGGATGAAAGGATCAACACAAAAACATCGGTGAGATCATTCCTTGTATTAAATTGCTAGAAGAATTATATTCATTCATCATTATATACAAGTCAATCTTTTACTAGAAAGGCTAAGGTGATAGTTTTGATATAGGTAGTAAGACGCATACATGAATATTATCAACATTAACCAATCAAAGATGTAAAAGATTGAAAGTCTATTCATAATCACATGACCCTTTTGGTCATGTGGCTATGATTGGGCGGGGCTTATTGACAATGAAAGTTACCTCGGAATGTGCAGCTGCCATTCTGAAATGGGTTTCTGGAATTTCAATAGAGCTAACACCACCAGCACCCGCGATTGACCAATTTTAATCAAATGGATTAATATTGTCTCTTTTGCATAACATACATACATACATACATACATACATATACATACATTCAGCTGCGATACCATCCTTCCCAGCCGACTTGTTTCTATTCAGCTGGCGAATGGCTTCCTTAACTTCACTCATCGTTGGGAGTGGCTCCTCTACGTCGTTGGCTACGCCGGCGATGTACCTTACCCCACCGTCTTGATCTCCTGCATGTGCGCCGTTCAGGTGTTCATCGAAGTGCTGCTTCCACGTTTTGATCACCTCACGATTGTCCGTCAGGATACCCCCGTCCTTATCCCGGCACATTTCGGCTTGCGGCACGTGTTTCTTGGAAACGATGCAGCTGCTCCAGCTCCTCGAGC
The DNA here is from genome assembly GCF_029784155.1 of Uranotaenia lowii. NCBI lineage: Eukaryota > Metazoa > Arthropoda > Insecta > Diptera > Culicidae > Uranotaenia > Uranotaenia lowii. The sequence continues at coordinate 283,527,455 of NC_073692.1, read as the reverse complement.
TCCTCCTCCTCCAGGTGGCGCTTTTTCTCTTGGAAAAGTCGGACTCGCTGCCTCTTCCGCTGTCGGTGATTTTCCACATTTCGACGGGTGCCTCTTTACACTACTGCCGCCCGCGCGGCATTCTCTTCGTCCATCACCCTCCTACACTCCTCGTCGAACCAGTCGTTCCGTCGAGATCGCTCCACATAACCGATGACGTTCTCCGCAGCACTGTTGATGGCTGTCTTGATGGTATCCCAACAGTCCTCGAGAGGGGCTTCGTCAAGCTCGCCCTCTGCCGGCAGCGCTGCTTCGACCGATTGCGCGTAGTCTGCCGCGACCTCAGGTTGCTTCAGTCGTGCGATATTTAACCGAGGCGGGCGCCGGTTTCGTGTATTGTTCACTACGGAGAGTTTTTGGCGCATCTTCATCATCACCAGATAGTGGTCTGACTCGATGCTGGCGCCTCGACAGGATCTGATGTCGATTATGTCCGAAAAGTGCCGGCTGTCGATCAAAACGTGGTCGATCTGTGATTGAGTTTGGTACGGTGATCTCCAGGTGTACTTGTGTGGGAGGCGGTGCTGGAAAAAGGTACTACGTACGGCCATTCGTTTGGAGGCGGTGAAATCAATAAGTCTGAGTGCGCACTGAACCTTCAATTGTCGGTTTTAACTCCTCCTCCTGGCCGACCTGAGCATTAAAATCCCCGATGACGATCTTGATATCATGTTTTGGGCAACGGTCGTATTCACGCTTCAGCTGCGCATAAAATTCGTCTTTGTCGTCACCGGTACTTCCGAGGTGAGGGCTGTGCACGTTGATGATGCTGATGTTGAAAAACCGGCCCTTGATTCTCAATCGGCACATTCGTGAGTTGATCGGCCACCACCCGATCACGTGCTTTTGCATCTTTCCCATCACTATAAAAGCTGTTCCAAGCTCGTGTGTGTTGCCGCAGCTCTGCGTATTGAGTATCGCAATAAATGTTGTGAATATCATATTTATGTAAGTTCAAAATTTACAATAGTTAAGTACAAAAAACAAATTTTAAGTATGTTTTAAACTAAAAGCTTTATAACTCTGCACTGAATAGAGATAGAGCTCTTGTTATTTCAGCAAAGTTTCATATTTTGAGGATATCTAAAACTTTGTAGAACAAGTTTGGTCTCTATATCTTCAAACAAAAAAGTTAGTGTTTTTATTTTTATCGTAGTAGGCTGTGACTAATTTTTGATACTTTCACGTCATGGGAAACTCTCTTACTAGTAAATGTTCTGAAGACATCTAATAGCTAAAATGAAAGACAAAAGCACCAGGAAAAAAGTTCCATTTCAGACCCTTTTGGACCACTGTGCTCTGGTAGATGACTCGACCATCTGGGTACTTTCGTACCGTGGAGCCCTTCCAGCATACCTCCTGCAATGCTACGATGTCGAATTTGCGGCTCTTCAACTCGTTGGAGAGCACGTGGGTACTGCCCACAAAATTTAGAGATCGGCAGTTCCATGTTCCAAGTTCCAAGTCATAAAATTGCATTCGCATGTTGTGCATTGATCTGGTGTCTGGTGCTGCAGCTTAAGCCGGCATCAAATTTCCTCTTCATAACATCATCCCATTGAGGGGTTTCTAATTCGGAACGATACATAGCTTTTATCTGATGCTGTTGATAAAAGATGATGATGATGCTGGTGGCAACCGGGCGGGCACCCATCATCATCAACAACATCATCCCGTTCATCAGTCAGGGACCAGCTCCGGTTTCCTGGAGGGCCGATATCCGATCCGGTGAATAGCCAACGGCAAACAGAATTAAAACAATTTGTTTACATTTATGGCCTGGCAGGCTTCCCACAGACAAACACACACATACATCCACTTTCAGTCGCCAAGTGCAACCCTCTTGGCTGTACTCTCGTAGAAAATTTGAATGTATGCTATGCCCGGCGAGGAGGGAAAATCCCATGTTTTGAAACCGCACACCAGGCAAATATGGACCTACATGCACCGGTTATTTGTTCGTTAAATACAGTCTAGAGGCGCTCGATTGAAGCCCGATCAGTGGAAAGTTTTAAAAAATCCCAAATTCAATTTTTTTAAAACCCTTCATCTTGAAAAACATTACAATTCTGGAGTAAATTTTGTTTACCAAAGTTATACAATTATAACATAATGTTGGAACGTTCTGCTGTTCGGGAAATTTCGATCGCAATGTTTTCCCGTAATTTGCAATACCTATACTAAGAACTGAAGGGTTAGCGTTGTCAAGTGCATTTCAAAGAATTTCATGTCTATGAATGACATACGATGATACATCAATAAAACTCTCGTGAAACATTGTAAGAGTTTGGTAGATTCATGAACTTACAAGTAGTTTTGAGTGCCGCTTCGATGGAGTTATGGTGCAAAAGTTTACCTGAAATGAGAAGCAACATTCAAAGTCATTAGTTGTGTATTGTAAAATTTTTGAGAAAAAAAATTGAAGTACGGATTGTGAGTTGAAGAATTTTACAAAGCCGGAGGATCAAATCAAACAAAAGTGCGGACGAAAAAGCAAGTGCAAATGTCATACTAGTTTATTGAAAAAAGTGGTGAAGATCCACAGGCATATGTAAGCATATGAAGTATATATTAGATTCTCGTCAAACAAAATCATTTGTAAGTATTTTGGAAAATTTGAATGTAACAGAAAAACAGTCTTGGTAATAAAAACCCTCCAAACCATATTCCATATTCCTTATGAGAAGTTAATTTTCTCCCCATTTTGACATATGAAACATAAAAAAAAACTTCAAATTCTTCAAAAGATCTCTGAGCAATTGTATGTTTCATTAGACTGAGTCAATTTGGGGTCTATTTTGAATTTCTCTAACCCTAGGGTCTAAAACGCTTCGTTTTGGTCCAAAACTCATCCATGATTTTTTGCAGAATTTCTAAGTAACGTTTACATGAGAAAACTTGAACTTTAAGGTATGTATAGGAAAATTTTATATTTTGTACTGAAAAATCAACATCTTTTTTGTTTCATATGTGGAACCGAGCCAGCTGATGGTTTTTGTGCCAATTTATAAATTTCTTCTCAATATTTTTCTAGAACTCCGCCATAAATTTCAATGTGAGGGAGTGGTTTTAAAATTAATCACATCATCCGGCGAAAACAATTTTCTAATCCACGAAAACTAAAACCCCTTGCACTAAGCTGTGCAAAAAGTGGATTCAACACCCGCCTTTGAACCTTCAGCGGCAACTTTACCAAATCCGTTTAATCCTTCCCAAAGCCAGCCAGAATTTCTACCCACGAGTTTCCTTCCGGCTTCCAGTTTCCTCCTTTTCAGCAACAGTCATTCGTTTGAAACACAGACGGGTGCTGGCTGAGTCTCGACGGAAAAGTCGATGATGACGAAGCTCTAATCGAAGTTTCACCCTTTCTGCCATTTTAAAACAGGCTTTCACACACCCACACCAAATCGGATCGAATTGGATCGGAACTGGAGGGAGAATCCTTGTGGGTGCATTTTCCGCCTTAGGTTTCTGGTTTTGGCATTCATCGTTGTTGCCAGCCTAAAAAGCGATAATTTCCCACCGGCATCCGGTAGCAAGAACGAGCAGCAAACCCGGGGCTGGCTTCCAATGCCCGGCAATACCTTTCTAACTAGATTCTTCTATAGCTGAAACGCGTGGAATATCAGCTCCAGCGTTCCCCGGAAGACTGATGATCGGGCCCCCTACCAATTCCGGCAACGAGAATTACGCTTAGGGTAGCCATTTATTTAACTTTTTTTAAAACTAGGATGTTAAAGATGAGTCAAAAATATGATAGCAGTGTTTATTCAAATAGTATCGAACTCCCTAGCCGAAGAGGGAGAAAGAGCCGCCGCCTATGGAGATATCCGATACTTTATGGCATTCCTCGCCGCCTTAGTGGCGCAAGGACTGATGCAAGAATGCCGCTGAAAGACCGAGCAGGGCAGCTGTTGACGAATCGAACAGATCTTGGACTGAGCATTTTGAACAACTCTTCCGAGTCACAAATAGCGATGGCCAACAGAACCCGCAGCTCGAAGTGCCAACAGTAAGTCGCATTAATGGCGTCAACTCGGAAGCACCCTCGCTGGCTGAAATAAAAATGGCAATCATTGACATGAAATCCAACAAGGCGCCTGGAATCGATTGCATTCCTGCTGAAATGCTCAAAGCGAACCATGCCTTGTCAGCACAAATGTTTCACCGTCTTTTTGCTGACATTTGGGATACTGCAACATTCCCGGCCGACTGGATACAGGGTATCCTTGTATAGGTCTCGAAGAAAGGAGACCTGACCGAGTGCGGAAACTGGCGTGGCATAACTTTGATCTGCTCAACCCTCAAAGTACTCTCCAAAGTGATCCTGAACAAGATCCAGGAGAAAATCGACGCTACACTCCGACGGCAACAAGCTGGATTCCGATTCGGATGACCATGTGTGGACCACATCACAACTCTACAAATAAAATTGGAACAAATAAACGAATTCCAAGACTCTCTTCTGATGGTGTTCATTGATTTCGAAAAAACATTCGACCGGCTTAACCATGAAAACATCTGGGAGCTCTAAGGCGACGAGGAGTACCATAGAAACTAGTCCATCTCATCGAAGCACAGTACGAGGCATTTTCGTGGAAGGTCTTGCACGACGGTGTCTTATCACCGCTACTTTTTCTCATCGTAATGGATGAGATTCTTACTAGATCGATCTACTGTGCACCGAATCGAGAATTGCCGTGGAATCCTTCAACAATTGAGCAACTGAACGACCTTGACCTGGCTGACGATATTGTTTTGTTCGCCGAAACACAACCGGATATGCAGAGCAAACTTGACGACCTCACCGGAAGCTCCAAGGCAGCAGGTCTCAAAATCAATGTCGAAAAGACCAAGTCGATGGAGATCAACACAGGAAATCCCTCCAGTTTTATGGTAGCTGGGCAACTTGTGCGGAAAGTGGGGTGCTTCCAGTGTCTTGGTAGCCAGATAACGCCTGATTGTGGAACCAAGAAAGACATAGGAACCAGGATCAGAAAAGCACGATTCGCATTTGCGAGTCTCTGGAACATCTGGCGGTTAAGCCTTATCTCTCTACGAACGAAAATCTGAATCTTCAACTCAAACGTCAAATCCGTCTTGCTGTACGGGTGCGAAACTTGATGCACAAATGCGGTGGCTACGCGAAATCTGCAAGTATTTGTGAACCACTGCCTGCGGAGTATCATCCACGCTTGGTGGCTGGGCAACTGAAACTCAAACGTGGAATTGCATCGCCGGTGTCATCAAAGGGCGCTAGAAACTGAGATTCGGGAACGTAAGTGGAGATGGATTAGAAGATGAGAACGGGGTTTGCAGAGAGGCGCTTGAATGGAATCTAGAGGGACATCGAAGAAGAGGCACGCCCAGAAACTCGTGGCGGTGAAGTCTAGTCGTCAAAATACGAACTGTCAATAAGAGTTTTGACTGGGACCAAGTGAAGACGGTGGCTCCAGATCGTCAACAGTGGTAGTCTTTTTCAACGGTCCTATGCGCCGGAGACTCGACGCGGGACCATTAAGTAAGTAAGTAAGATGTAGTCATGCAATATCTCCCTAGGTACCCTCCTTCGGGCTTACGAATACAAGAAGTTTCACGTAAGACGAGCTTCAACGAATGAGCCTCTTATCGGGAGCTGAACTCGTTGGATTTGCGGATGATGTGGTGATTGAAGAGAGGCTCCTCGACAGCGGAGGTACAGCTACTTGCCACAGTAGCTATCCAGACAATGGAAATCTTGATGCACTGCAAGTGCCTGCGTCTAGCCCACCACAAATCCGAGATGGTGCTGATCACCAACCTGATCTCACCCCAAACAGGTTCCATTTCAGTTGGACCGTGCGATATCGTGTCCAAACGCGCAATTAAGTACCTAGCGGTGATGATAAACGACATACTCAGTTTTACGAGTCATGTCGACTACGTATGTAAAGAGGGCAGCGATGGCTACGGCCGCTCTCATACGAATGATTTCGAACACTTCGGTAATTCACAGTAGTAAGCGGAGGATACTGGCAAGCGTGACCACGTCAGTCTAACGGTGTGGAGCAGCGGCCCTGGGAAGACTGGGAGAGACTTAGCAGCGACTGATGAACCTGCGGATTATCGGTGAATACCGGACCATCTCGTCCGAAGCCGCCTGCGTAGTCGCGGGCGTCATGCCCATCTCGGTGTTGCTAGATGAGGATGTCTGTTGCAACGACAGTAAAGACACGCCCAACGTACGAGATCTCGCCAACGAGGACTCGATGTCCAACTGGATGTTTTATGAAGGATGTTTTATGAAGTATCTCTACCGATTTGGACATGTGGCTTCCCCATATTGCTCAGATTGTGTTGACGTAGAAGAGTCACCCGAACATGTGGTGTATGAGGTCTGCGCTCCGAGGTTTGCGGCGATACGTACCAAAATACTTGCCATCTGCGGGCCCAACACGACAGCAGACAACGTGGTGCAGAGGATGTGTACGGATTCCAACACTTGGCATGTGGTCAGCGATGGGATCACCTGGATCATGCCCTGCAGAGAAGCTGGAGTCAACGGTAGTCCGCGAACAGTGTTGGATGACTCCATTGGTGGGAAGCATCTGAGTAGTGTGCTTTCGATCCCTTGATCGAAGCTACAAAGATAAGGCATTATCTTCTGCGTTGCGGAGGTCAGGGTTGCGCCGTAAACGTGTGTAGTATATCCCACCGCCGGGGGTATCCGAGTAGTGCCGCTTCTTGAGGGGGGCACTGCGGGGATAAGACTATAGCTTCCTCGAAGCGGACTTCGCAGGAAGAGGGTTCACCACTGTCGGGGGATATCCATGGGTAGAGAACCGATCGAGTCGGTGTAGGATGTCATCACTGTCGGGAAACATCCGAGTCGTAGCGTTCAAAGTCCTGAATGTTTGCCGTGACAGGCATGAGTCCAGTACAAGCTGCCCTCGATCTGGCACACGACGGACAGATAAAGCCACGGGCCAAAAATCCTAGGGTTGCAAGCCAAAGGGATAAAGAAGACCGGACAAAGGTCACAGTAGACTGACCCAATCGACGGGGGGCTTTCGAGTAGTGTACATTCGACCCCACACGGTTTGAAGCTACAAAAATAAGACAATTTTTTGCGTAGTGGATGCCGTGGGTGCGCCTCGTTCGTGCGTAGGATGCTCCACCTTCGGGAATTATCCGAGTAGTGCAGTTCCCAACGATCGAAGCTACGGGGATAAGACTTTACCTTCTTTGCAGTGGAAATCGTTGGGAGAGGGTTATTCCACGATCGGGGAATAACCACGGGTAGATTGGTTCTCGACGCCGGGTGAGCCATTCGAGTCGGTGTAGGATGACGTCTTCGTCGGAAATCATCCGAGTTGTTGCGTTAAGTCTCGCGCGTGTGCTATGCCAGGCGCGAGTCTAGGATAAGCAGCTCTTGATCGGCACAGAAGGGGCACGAAGGTGGCAAATCTCGAATCCTGGAGATAAAGGTCGGGTTTCGAGTCGTTAGAGGAGAGGTCAGGCCTGGAATCTTTAGAAGGACAGGTTTGTGTGGTCAACCCAACAAGTCTTTACGATAAGAAGTCGGGCCTTTTATCAACAATAGAAGGGGTAAAAGTGGTCACCTCGAGTCATTAAGAGGAGGGGTCAGCTAGAGGAGAGATCGGGCCTTGAATCGTGCAGAGGAGAAGTCAACCTAGAGTCGATGCGAGGAGGTGTCGGATCATTAAAGGAGAAATAAGGCCTCGAGTTGCGAAGAGGAAAGGTGTATTGGGGGTATTGAAACATAGTGTGTTAAACAGTTCGAGGTGGGAACCAGGGGTGGAATTATGAATCCTATTCGATTCGAGTTACCCGTTTTGAGTTGAACTCGAATCGAATTAGCATCAGTATTACGAATCTCTTTCGAGTTCTAAATTTTCACGTACTAGATTTCGAGTAAATCGGGTAGTAGATCATCTCGAAATGTTCCATTCGAATCGAGATCGGTAATGCCAAAGTTGGTCGAATCGAACGAAACTCGATTGTTTCGAGTTCCATAATCCCGTCCCAGGTTTGTGGCCCCAGGTGGAGTTTAGGGAGTAGGAGGTATATATACACGGAGTTTATCGAAAGTCTGCCCGTTGTGCCCATGGACCCAAAATAGCAAACAGGAGGGAGACGCGGTGGCTCGCCGTGTATTGGAATACAATCCGTAAACAGGGACTTACTTACCACCTGAGTAATCAACTAATCAAAAAAAAAAAGAACCCAGCAGTGATGTCAATTGATTTTTTTGTTTTTCAATGCCAAAAGACATATTCCTGTTTAACAGCTTTTAACTTTTTCTTCCTAATTAGAAACGAAGTTACGATCCTGGACAAAGTTGTTCAGAGGAAAATTTCCTCTAGAATAAATCTGTTTGACACAAAACCTATTAGCAAGCTCGTTCCCACAGAAGTAATACAAAAATATGTTGTTCTACAGTACAAAATATTCAATTTTCCATACAAATCAAAAAGTTAAAATTTTCTCACGACGAGTTTTGAACCAAAACGTAGCTTTTCATACCCCAAAGTTTGAGAAACTCAAACAAAGACCCTAAATCGACTCAGTCTATTGCAAAATTGCCGTTTTTTTATATACACTCAGAAAAATACTATTATACATGCCATAAGATTCTCTTATGAAGTGGCGCCATAAGAAAAATCATTGAAATTCATAAGATTCTCTTATGACGCGAATGAATTCTGAAATGAACACTAGCTTCAATGAGCGGTTTTTGCTTTTCATAAGAGGATCTTATGGAAACATGAAATGTCACGTATAATGATAAAAATTCAAGTCATTTGTTGTTTACTATTTATTTTTGTCAAATTCGTTTGAAATAACATCATGAATGCACTATGCTCACCATCAGCAGTAAATCGACACCCGGTTCTAATAAAGTTTTTTGCCGCATCCGGTTCTTTACGCCTTGGCTTTGCGCTTTGTGCCGGTCAGTATGCTGAAAAGAAAACCAAAAATGTATTTTGAGTTCGCAAATATATTCAACGTTAGCAAAAATTGAAACTTTAACTAAAACTTACCATTTAAAATCACAAAATCACATTCAACTATGCACTTAGGAAGACATATAATTTAACAAGAGTTCTTTGGCTTTTGATGAAAAAAACTGAAGGAATTAATGAATGTGTTCATTTTATTTTCACAATGCCGTATCTTCCATTTTTCATAAGATGTTCCTATGAAACTTGTTAGAATTTCATAAGACTCTTATGAAAACCAATTTTGCACTCTAAAAAGTGGTTCATAAGACGCATCTTATGAACATTATAATAAGAATTTGCCTGAGTGTAGTATTGCGCAAGGCGAAATATGTCGTGATAAATCTGAAATTACTCTCAAAGTGATACGCATGAAATGACTAATGTAGTGTTTTTTAAAAACAAGCTCAATCCTTATTAATAATCAAAAGATTTTTGAAAACACACTGCTCCGGTGATCCCGATATGAGATATTTTTTCCATAAACCATTTGAAGAGATAAGTTATTTTTCAAGTCAACTGTTTGTTTGTTTCATCAATAAAATCAACCGCCAAATTTTGGTTACCCTGTGAAGCTCCTTAGAATTTCTGCTTTTCAACTGATGACTGCAGGAAAAACTCCGCATCGAGTTTTATAGAACCAGCCGGATTCCCCCGAAGGATCTTTGGTGAGAATAGAGAGCGAGAAAACGAGTAGGACTGGAACGACTTGAATTTCCAGCGGCATACTTTGGAAAACCGTTCGATCGCTATACATAGCGGCGGCGAAGCTCACATGAATATATCTTTCAATCAATAACAGTTCAAACGATTCCGCACATATTTATTGCTGCTGGCGGATTCGTTCCGAATGAAGGGGCCTTCCTGTCTTCTTTTGCGGGAGGGAAATCGAAACGCCTTTCAAAAACGGCCCCATATCGATTTTTTCCAGGTCATTCATATCGGCTGACGCCGCGGAATCCCTCCTTTCAATCCAAGTAAGGAAGTTTGAGCGACGGCGACGTTTTACCATCGCGTGGAAGATTAGCTTTTTGAAGTACATTTTCACTACTTATTCAAGCTTGCCTACATGTAGTTATCGGGAATCATTTATATAGGCACGTATGTTGTTCTGTACATGTAAGATTGGTTTCTTGGAAAACAATAAATGCTCACCGCGCTTTAGGTTAAGAAAATAGGGAAGCCTTTTAGTTGAGAAATTTGATACACTTATTCCAACGGAAACGGTAAAAAAAAGTTTCCTATCATTTATCCTGTATCCTGTATTCAGTTTAAATTGGTCATTTATGAGGAAACAATAATGGTTATATTTATGATAAGGGAACGATTTATTCATTCACGTTGAAACCTTTTTTCTGGGTATGATGCATTGCCGAGCATCTGCTAAATATCCCCTATTGCTGAATCTACTGCTAGTTCTCAAATTAATTTTCTGTCGCAGTTTGTGACGCCCGGTAGTTGTAGTACAAGCACAGAAAATTATTCAACCGTTTGCTCATGAATGATTCTACCATCTTTGGAACTGCTTCTACATAATTCGGCGGCTGGTTGACCGAATGATTTGAGAAAGCCAAAGGTGCCACCTTCGAAGGGACCCCAAATCGGGAGCTCAACACAGCAGCTGCAAAAACATGACTCCAAACGTCCATTCGCACCTTCTCTATCCAATGAATAATTATCCCGACTGGTTGATTGCTTTATTATACATCTCGGTTGAATGATGTCGAACATTCGCTCTTGCTAGGGTTGCGTCTAGTCTTAGAAATCTGTTGGCCTTCGGCGCCTTAGATTAGTAGCTAGCTAGCTGGGCTCAGCCACCGATTGATTGTACCGAGTAAAACTAAGAAAGGAATTTCAAAGATAGTTGCATAAAAATATAAGAAATTGAGAGATTATTCTTTGATTTAGACAAGCTTGCTCAACATCTCAATGCAATGATCCAATTCAGAACTTAAATTGAAAAAACGAGGTTTTACCGTTTGTAGGAAAAGAATCAAGGCTGTGAGGAAAAGTTTTTTTTGTGGGAAAAAATCACAGAAAGAAAATAAGCAAGCAAGAAGATGGTGATTTCTTTAAATAAATATTTTTCACATTCTTAGTTATCACTGTAGTAAGCTCCAGAAGATTTTTAAATGGAAGTGATTAAGAAAAATACCATCCGTTTGAACAAGAAAGTTTTTAGAAGGAATGTCCACCAAGAAGTACAATTACAAAGTTGAGAAAATAAAAAAAAATGATAAAGATTTAGTGATGTACCTTTTCAAGATCGGGTATTTAAAAAATCGTGTTGAATTTCTGTTTTTGAAAACGTGAATTCGTTTAATCTTTCCTTTTGCAGATTTGTTTTTGTATTCAAAAAAAAAGGTTGTGTAACTCTGCTTACTATTAAAAAAAATATTGTTTTAAGTGCGGCCCACCGGCATGATTTCAAATTTAAATTTGCCCGTTCGTTTACAAGGTAACTCGCCCTTTTTTTAACCTGCCCCATCGTAAAATAACAGCTTGAACACAATAAATATATGAAATCAAATCACAATAAATATATGAAATCAAACACCGCCTTAGCCGATTTAGGCTCACAGACTGAATAAACGTGGACAACTTAAGATTTACATTTAACACCCAGTACCGAGATGGGAATCGAGCCCATGCCTCAGGTGGTCCATGCGATTACCGTGTAACCACGCTATCCACTCGGCCACCGAGACGTAAGAATTGAATTTTGAATTCGTCTTGGTACATCTTCGTACTTCATAAATTTTTCGAAAAAGATACAACGGCTCACTGGCAGGGACTAGATGTATGATTTTAATCATTAAAACTTCGAATCAAAGCTCAAATAACATAATAAGATAGAATTAAGATCTCAAATCAGATTCGATAAAATTTTTCTTAAAGATGAACTGCCTCCATAAAATGACAACCATAGATTTTGTTTATTCCATAAATTTATAAAAGACATAGATTTTTTTTATAAAACTTCAGCTTTACCGTATGAAAGTTATCAGTTTCTAGCATTTCAAATGAAATTATACGGAAATATTGCTAGAAAAAAAAGAAATTTTGCCCAAAACATAATTAAGCGCATCTAGCCCCCACAGTTTCAGCTTCGACATTTTAGACAACTGTTGTAATAAAATCATTTACTCAAAAACTGAAGCAGATTTCAATATAAATTTAAGAACTCTCCACAATAGATCAAATAAATTGGTCGCAGTGGATTTGCTCATACAAAAAAAATATAAATATAACGCCAAAGTATAGAAAACAGATGGCTGCTCATGTGAATATAGTTTTTGTACGCATACTGGATGTAATATTTCATTGGATGTAATTCTGCTTAAGAGGCTCATATAGTCTGCCTCCCGCTTGCATATTATAGATTTTGAATTGAACTATGAATTTCATTGCAATCACATACTGTTTTTAGAATGGACATTACAAGTGCCTAATATGTATTTTAAATAATCAGTGACTATGTTTGTTAAAAGCCGTAACAATGTATTCAAAACTCATGAATTTTATAATGGTTTTATGTTTTCGTAATAGAAAAATAAAAAAAAACTTGATTGCATTTTTCAAAACTATTTTGAAAATATAAAACTATCAAATGAGCATTCTAGTTTTAAATTAAAAATGATGGTAATATTCAATCAAACACCTTCACTGTTCCTTCCGGAGCACCTCAAGAGAGTCACTACTGCCCAGCCCACTGATACATATATCTTCTTCTTCTATCTTCTTTCTTCTAATATATAAAGATGAGTTGGACTATATATGTTTGCATATATATATGCACCTTATACAAATCCACACCGCTTAACCCATCAGCTTGAAATTTGGTACAGTGATGTAAACGAACATGAGAAAGGTCGAGGTAATAGTCTTGAGCCCCTCCCACCTAAGAAAAGGGACCCTCCCATACAACTTATGTTTTTATTCCCACGAACCAAAAGTCATGGCACCCATTTGTCAACCGATTTTCGTTTCCTTTGGCGGGATTGTTTTCACAATCACCATGGGCCAGGCATTAGAAACGACCATCCAAAGTTCACGTGTACTCGAAAGCACATCAAAGCTTGCTGAGCATAAAAAATTTGAAAGGAGAAATTTTGGCGGGTGTTTTTTCCTTCTACTGTTCAAAGCACGTGGTACCGGTGCAAGTCATGTGATTGCAATAATGAGCCTTCATTTAGGATTAAAAAAAAAGTAGCCTGTTAAAAATATATTGAGAAGAACAGTGGTTGAGAATCTACTAGAATATGCAGTGTGTAAAGTATGGATACATTAATTCATGTTCATGAATTGACTTCTTCAGTTGAATAACTATTTGGACTGAAAACAAATGTTCCAGCTTTTAGGAACCATCCATTTTCATATTTTCGGAACTCCTCATAAGGAAGCAATTCATAATTTACAATAGGAATCAGACAACTAAACGTTCATTTTATGCAAAAAATTAAATCCAAATCCAATGCACGAGACTTTTAGTAATTTAATCTGAAGCTTTAGTTTTGTTTAATCCAACTTCATTTGAAAATTTTTAAATTTTAAGTTATTATTGATCATCGATGTGTCCAATTCTACCATCCAATTATAAGAAAACTTAAAAAGCACATTGGAAACATGCATAGGTTTCAAAGGAAATCTATATAGAAATTTCTAAGTACAAAATAAAATTTAAATGGATATTCCATTCTACGGAGAGATCTTGAAATGAGGTCGTTATCATTTATTTACAAGCTTAATACATGGGATTTTCACTAAATAACCCATGGAAAAGATTAAAAAATGTTATTATTTGATAAAAAAAAATGGTAATTCAATTCAAGCTTCCTAAAAAATGGTGGGTGTAAAATAAGGTTGCCATAATTGCCGTATCGGGACGGGACAAATCCAGCCAATTTTATCGAAAAACCTGGCCAAATCCAGCATTTGATATCAGAATGTTCTGGCGATATCCTGGCAATATCTTGGCAAACTTGGTCAAAACCGCGGAATAAATAACTAAAAAAAAACTTGCAATATTATTTTTCAACAAACCACATCAGCAGATTTCAAATTGTATATCAAGCTTCCAAACACGGGTCACGATTATTTCTTAAACTTGCCATTTAAAACTTCTTTTTGAACGTAAAAATGGAAAATTATAATAATTTAACAATCTCAGTTAATGTTACGTTTTGAAAATGATGTAAATAAATTCGGACAAAATCCGGGCTTTTTGCAACAACGTCCGGGAAACCGGGCCAGACCGGACTAACCTCAAATTTTGATTCAAATGTTCTAGCAAATCCGGATAAATCCGGGAAACCAGGCAACCTTAGATTGAAATGTTTTTCGTAATAGAATGGATAAGCATTCAAGGGAAGTTATTTCAAATTTCTATTAAATTAAACTATTTAAACTATTAAACTATTAATTATTCAATAATATGAAAACGATAAACTTTGCTAATAATCCCAATTAAAACTTTAAGAAGACTTACAAAACTTAAACGACTTATTTCGATTTATATTTTATGTGAACCCGAGCAAGGCCGGGTAAAATCAGCTAGTAGTTTATATAAAATCGGGTCAAAAAAGGTGATAAAATCGGGGTTAGTCAAAACCGGTGACAGACAAAACTGGTGCGTGTTTAAATTGAGGTTTCACTGAAGAAGCCTTTTTAAAATAACGTAGTTGGCCCCGAGGAAAGGGAAGTTTTTTTTTTAAGTTTAAATGACGTTATTGTTCGAGAGTTTCGATTAAAATGCATAATTATTTATTTTTAGTCTTTGACTGCTGCTAAACATAATCCTAAAAAATTGTGACTCACTTTAAAATTTGGGTCATATAATTTTAAGATTTCTCGAATGTGATTATTAATGTAATGTTTGTTTAAAATAATTTCTATTTGACATGGAAACGAAATTCATGTCAAGTGTGCACAGCGGAAAAAAAAATCTTAACCGAAATTCGCCAAACATGGCTGATAGACTCGCTAGGGTCTACATTACAAATTCTGAATTAAAAAAAAAACCACCCACCCTTCATTCCAGGATACTTTCTCCTTTTTTCCCGATTTCAAAAAAGTCATGTTTTTCAAAATGCAATATTTCCAAACATAGAAGTCAAAGAAAAATTACAAAATACTCATTGTTAATATGTTATTTAAATCTATCGTTCAATTTTATTGATGTTTTGAAAAGGAAAATCGTTAATTTTCTTAACGAAAGCATATTTTTATTTTCAATATTTTTGCTTAAAAAAATATTACTTACACCAGATTTAAACACTTGGGATGTTGAAATGCTAACTGACATGTCTTGAAGACCTCTACAAATTTTCAACTTAATTGGTCAACTTTAGGAAAGGGCTTACCAGTGCGCAAATTCGTAAGACATTTTGACACCTTTTATTTTAGCGAAACTCAACCAATCACCATTATAGTCCTCATAAATGTGTGTATACATATAAAATTCTACAATTTTGGTTGACTGAATCTCAACGTGATTTTGAACAAGTTCGATGAAAACCGCAAAACATACATTAGTTAGTTTCTTATTACAAAAACAGACCCGTTCGATTTTGGCAAAGAGCCCGAACATTTTGTGTTGCCAAAATTAAACGGTTTCCTTCTCTAATTTTTTTCTCTTATTTTTACAAGGAAATCCATTTTTATTATCATTTACGTAATAGTTAGTCAATTTTGAATCATTTTTAGTATTTTTTTATTTTTTGTTATCATGTTTTTAATGCATTTAGCACTTTTCTTGTTTATAATGTTTTTTTTTTTGTCATATTTGCATTTTTGTCATTCTCCATCAAATTTTAGTTATGTTTAAGTCTTTTGTTTAAAATCTTTTGTTTGATTTTATTTTTTTTTATTTAATGAAATTCTAATGATTTTTCTAATTTTTGAGTACTTTATAATTTTTTCAAATATTTTTGATTTTGTTGTGTATTCTATCAGCATTTAAGAACTTTAAACGTATTTATAGTATTGGTCCAAATTATATTGCGAAAACTATAAGGTAATGTCGCTTCTAAAAACCGTTCGATTTTGGCACATATGCCAAAATTGGATGTTGCCAAAATAGAATGTTACTAAAAACGTACGGGATTTGTATAAAATTCAATTGATGCCTATGAAATTGACCGTGAGAGAGCATAAATGAGAGAATTTATATAAGGGCCGATGGTATTGATAACTGGTTGGCCTCAGCCATAAACTCGAAACTTGATTTGGATTTGGCCTCATCAGAGTTGCGAGGTTGTTTAGACAAAAAAGAATATGTGTTTTTTTTATTTCTTGAATATTTTAACTCAATTTTCAACTTTTACCATTTCCTACTAATTTGAATGCAACTTTACAGAATTTTAAGAGTCATGTACGCGCCTTCATTTCAGAAGATGCAGAGAACGTAAAATTTCTATTTATGGTATCGGTAGAAATTCTGGGTATTTAGGCAGCAGTGAGTTATAACGATGTTGAAAATGATTCATATTACGGTTCAATCACTACAAATTAAAAGAAGGAGGTTTATATTTCAAATTAATTGCTGGAGGTTGTTTTCAAACTAGCAACAATAACCATTGAATACGAACTTGATGACTTTTGAAAACATTGTTTAAAAGCTTTAACTTATGAAAAATAATTTGACCTGGCTTCACTAGTAGCATTTAAAATCAAATCATCGAAAACTCGACGGGTTGCTCGAAGAGGCGAAAACAGCAATTTTGTCTTAGGATTAATAAAAATAGGTTTGGTAAAAATAAAAGTTTCATCTTGCTTAAAGGTTAGGACTGAGGCCTTTCGGTATAGTAGTGTTCGTAAAGCACTGTTAGTATATTCTAATATGAGACTATTAGCAATATTAGCCTTTTTTTTTTCAGAAAATGCCTTCCTTTCAAGCTAAATAACTTCTTGATTTTAGTTAGAATGATCTTACGGTATTGAACTGACTTGTTTAAAACTACTTTGAGATTCAGTCAACCATACTTTTAGAAATTTGTACGTATACAAACACAGTAATGAGGATCATAATAGCGATTTGTTGAGTTTTGATGAAATTTAAGGTGTCATACTTTCCTCAAGATAACTAACGTTAAATTTTTGATCGATAGTTTGACGTTTTCATCGCTTTTTTTTTTCAAAACATCAATAAAGTTGATCGATAGATCTTGATTAAATATTTACAACGAGTATTTTGCCTATTTTCTATGACTACTATGTTTGGCGATATTGCATTTAGAAAAAGATGACTTTTTGAAAATCTGAAAAAAATGAAAGGGTCCAGGGACAAGAGGTAGCCGGGTAATTTTTTAAAATTCAGGATTTATATTGTAGACATCAGTGAGCCAAGTTTGGCTAATTTTGGATAAGTTTTTTTTTTCTCTTGACATGGAATGACCCATATTTATATTCATCTTGAAAACTGATCTCAAAACTACCTTTTTTTCTTTCCAAACCAGACCAAACATCGGAAACAAAACAATTTCAAAAACATTGGAGAGCATCTCATAATGGCTGTCATATTCTTTTCTAACCAAACAGCTTCTTAAAACGGAAGAAACTTTTAATTGGACAACATTATGCCCTAGCAAGCCGACTTTTCTTCCATTATGCCAGCAGGAAAGCAAAAAGCTCAAAGTGGCTCTGATAGGCTTTGTATCTGCAGCCCAGAAAAGCATCATGCAAAAACATAAAATCAAAGGAACGATTATGAAACATCCCTGGCCAATCTGAGGGCCGCTGCTAATCGATTTCACATCAAATGGCTGATCGTGATAGCTGAATGGAGGAAGAGAAAAAATAGTACCAAGGTGAGGGGATAAGGGAGGGATATTATTAGCTTCTTGAATGTCGGTCCAAAGACAATAGTCTGACAGCAGCAACTGGTTGAGGCTGCGGGTTGCCATCAAGGAAAAAGGAGCTGAATCGAAAAGTGAAAAAAAAATAATGATGAAGAAAGCATCGCTGACAAAAACAAGCTTTCTTGCGTAACGATTTATTTTGGCAATTTGTCGGAGAATTTGATAGACACCTCATCGTTGGGTCTTTCCAGAGAGAAGGGGAAAGGACGGGCAGATCACAAAATCTTTAAACAGATAAGCTATTTTGAAGATTTTGTTTTTGTTTTGTTTCATGATTGATTGCCCTTTCTTGACGATCCATAATCGAATGACACACTTTATAAAAACATCTTAAAAGGATGACATCGGCTTTGACATCAATTTTAAAGGTTTTGAAAAGTGCTTCAACCTTTAAAATTTATCTTCGAGTTTGCGGAAAACAAACATAAGTTTTAAATTTAACAATTGTTGCTTATTTTTTTAAATAATTCTTCAGAATTTCTCCAAAAAAGTTTCAATAAACTGAGTGAAAAATTCTGAATTGAAAACAATATTAAAGCTCAAATGAAACTTTTAAAAATGGATTCCAGCTTTCGCACCCCTTTGAAAGCATATTTTGGACGCTTCCATTTGAACAATTTGTTGTTTTTTATTATCGCCATCTGCGGCAGGTTTCATGAATTTAAAACATGGATGCTGCCGACAAAACTGACGAGGGTTTGATGAACCGAACAGAGCAGCGCGTATGGATGAATAGAGTGGGAAAAATTTAAATTCCTTTACCCTTCCCGGGCTCTATTGGCTCTTTTGGCTGCCGAGGGGATTTTTCTGGTGAGGGGTTAAAAAAACTCAACTGATAACGAAATGAAAATTTTCTCATCACAAAGGATAATCAATTTTCGATGCAAATTTGTACGAACATACCGAGCATATCGGTTGACTGAGTCGCTTGTTAGTGTGTTGGGATAGTTGAACAAAATTGAGATGAAATCATAAAAAAACGGATGAGATTAACATAGGAAATATTCAATCATTTTAAATATTAGGAAAATGGGAAAAATGAAACTTAAAATTTAAATAATTGCCTCTAAGCAACTGGCATTTTTAAATTAAGGATTCATCAATCTTTTAAATTTTGACTTTTGAAGATATTTGAAGAATTTCTGTAAACAGCAGCTTAATATTAGGAAATTTGAACATTATAAAGGCTTGACAATTTCGAGGACTTCCAAAATAAATTAATTAATTCCGTGTAATACACAATTATCTATTTTTAAATTAGATCGCAATTTTCAATTACTTTTAGTTCAGAAAATCATCTACTGTATGTAGTAAACTTGTTGGCGTTGAAATTTAATGAAAAACGCTCCACTTTTCACTGTATGAATTATGAATCCGTAGAGATTTTTTTGGGAAATAACTTTATTGATCTCTTACTAAGGAATTTGTGCCAAAAAACAAGAATGTTTCTTTTTTCAAAGTTTAAGAAGTAAAACGAGCCTTTTTTCCTTTTTTGGTTTTTTAATTTCTTATTGTAATTTTGATACGAAGTTGTATCGTATTCTCCATCTATGTTTCAGATGCGTTTCCTACTTTTGGAACTGCAAGAGGCTTCTCAGTACACATAATAATACAAATAAAAATAATTTATCTCATTACGTTTGAACATGTTTAATTTTTAAAGAATGTGTGCTTTTTGATTTTTTATTGAATATTCTCGTTAAAAAATTGAATAACATTTTCAACAAAATTATTCAACTTGTTACATTTAATTTTAGAAAAACCATTTAAAAAGGTTGGAGTATGTGGAATTTTATAAAAAATTTCAACGGGAACCTCTCGTTTTGGAAATGAAAGGCTAATTCATCGCCATAAATCATCTGAGTATGTTTAACACAAAATTTACTGGATGACATGCATGTAGCCCACCAGCAAAAAGTGACATATCCCTGGAGTCTCATTTAAGCAATTAGGAAAATCTTCCCTTACGGATAGTAAATCACAGAATAGCTCGTAAACAATTCCGAAAGCTCGAAGTGGCACACAATAAATTAAATGTAATGTTCTATTTTTAAGATAAAGAGTTAATCACCGTAAATTTATTTTTATGAAATTATTTTATCGGCTATATCGGTGAAATTTTATATTCTTTGAGAAAGAATATTTAAGAATTGAAAGTTTATAGACGTATAGAAAATTAGAATAAGGAGAAAGATGTTGAAAACCAGGGCGCAGCCCCTGGTGGTGGGTGAAGGTTTTTATTTGCTTAAAATAAATGTCAAATAAAAATAAGCATCGTATTATTATCATTATTCAATATTTGAAATATTAATGTTTACTAAAAACTGCCAATATCCAGAATAAATTTTCAAATTTTACATCGCGATGTTTTTTTACACGACAATAGGCCGTTCATTTTCGTGCATCGTTTCCGATCTAAAATTACACGAATTATTTTTGCTGTGTAGTAACATTGATTTTATATCAGACCCACACGCGGTCTTTGAGCGCAGGAGAATCACCCTTTCATTTTCAAAGCGAGGGGAATAATTTTGTTTGTATAATATATCATGAGTCAAAAAATGCTTCTGAGTCTAATTTTATGGAAAACTCCTTGGGCAGAAAATTTCACGTCATACTGGCCATCGGTGTTTTTAAGGGCTTGGGAAACATTGTTACTCATATGGTCAGTCAAAACATTGTTCGTAAATCAAAAACTTTTACATCAAAATGATCAGAAAAGGTACTTCTTGAGCAAAAGCGGTTGCATAGATTACCTCTTAGCTGATCAATGATCATTTTTGACCAAAATGAAACCCTTTCATGAATCATTCAAGATGAAAGATTATGAGTCAACAGAGTAAGGTCCAATAATTAACCGTTCACTTGTGTTTGGACTGATTTATTTTCATTATTTGTCCTCAGATCACAGTAGAATTTTCATGGATTGTTTTTTATACATTCTCAAGCATGTAGGTATATCAAATAATGGCTAATTTGGGTGATCATCATGTATGCAATTCTAGATTTTGTTATCAAAAGAAAAGTTTTATGGGTAATTTTAGTTAATATTATCTAACGTTGCGGCTAATTTTATTAATTTATGTTTTTGAGGATTTTGGAGATTGTTATCAAGTATCTGCTTAAGTCTGAATGATTTTGTCCAGAGATGTACCGAATACCACCCAAAAACCGTAAAGTCAAATATTCGGCTTGAAAACAGTTGAGCTAAACTTTCGGCCAAATATAGGCTCTGCCGTCTTCAGAGTTAGAGCGCTAAAATTTGACATGGATGCTTATTTATGCCAGTAACGATAAAACATTTTTTTACATTTTCGGATGACCTCTATAATGGCGTTATTTTACATAGGATTGTGATGAAAATCAACATATCAAAGTCAGGGACAGAGGTCGGCCAAAGAGGTAGTCCATATCAACCGTTTAAAGTTTTCGCTATATTGACGTAATTCTACATTAGATTGAGAAGAAAATTTTCACATAGGAATTGCAAGGGACGCTTTATTGCTTTCAGGTTCCAAATTTTGGGTCAGGAATTGGTAAAAAGGGTCGTCCATATTATCTGTTTCTGCGATATTGTCTTGATTATGAAAATGAAAATTGGCACATGTGAGTTTTACAGTGATTTTAGAAAGTTTGGATCGTGGTCAAAAAGGTGTCGTTTATGTTAGATGTTCACTGTTTTCGCGATATTGTCGTGATTATGCATCGGTTTCAGATGAAAATCTGCAGATGGGGGTTTTGAGATACGAAAAATTGATTCCAGTTTGCAAGTTCCAGGTCATGGGTCGGCAAAAGGGGTCGTCTATATTGACTGTTAATTATTTTGAAGCTACTGATGTTATCATACAAATGATTTTAAAATAAAACAAGACACAAGTGAGTTTTGAGAGACGTAAAGTTAGTTCGAATTATCAAATTTCGGTAAAAGAGGTCGTCCACATTTTAAAATCAGTGTTGTGTGCAATAATTTTGTGTTAGGCAGTCAATTGATACTTGACATCAAACTTTTGTGTGAAAGTCCTCTGCTTGACTTGAGTTGTGCATATAAAAATAAACACATGTTTCTGTTAGATATAAAAATGTGATTTTGCAACTGATCAAGAAGAACTCTAATATAAATAATATTGAAAAGCCAATCAACCTCTAATTTTGAATTTCAATTTGAATGACAAGAAAAAGTGTCGACTTTGAACACTGTTGAATGTTTTACCCAACATGGTCGAAAAAGTGCATCGGATTCAATATTCTAAACTCATCTTGGCGTACTAATGATTGATAGAGAAACGAAGTTGGTACGGGATCAGCTAGTTCAATATAAAATTTTAAGTGAGCAGATTTGTCAACACTTAAATTAAATTATAAATTTTCTAATGATTATGTTGGAAAAGCAACACAATCAACAAACACTCAAGGTTTCAGTAAAACATCTTAGATGTATCCATGTATCTTTCACTGTTGTAGGTCGTGCTGGATAGTTCCAACAAGTAACGCTTTATTTTGTTTATTGTTTATTTCAGATTTTCAAGAATATATCTGGGCTTCAGAAAAGAGGTGCGCTTAAATGCGGTACGTTATCCAAACTTAAAAGTAAAGTGAAAAACTCAAATATCTTTTTGAAAAGTTTTAGTTTTTGTGTCCAATGATGATTTTAAACATTAAAAAATGAGCATCCACTTTATTTATATTTTTACATACATTTTTACAAATTCGATGAAAAATATAAATTTCAAATAAATTCCTTTCACTTTCCGCTTGTTCGTCAAAGAATAATATTTAGTTTTTTCTTATTTATCCTATTTTTTCCAAGTTAAAAAAAATAATCAGAATTGCCCGGCTGTGCAGAAACGTGTGGTAGTAAGTAGGGTTTGCTTAAGGTTAAGGATCATCGTTTGTTTCAACAACAATTTGAAGATATCGTGTTGAAATTCGACTTTTATCGTTGATGTTTGTATCGATGAAATTTCTATTATAAATTTAAGCCTTATTTTTTGAGTAATTACGGTTATTAGTAATTTACAATTTCTGTAAGGACTAAATTTTGTATCTTTTACTATAAAAAAAGAAGTTATAAGCCCACGAATAGAGGTAGGTATGTCTATACACATTTAAAAAAGCTCACAACATTGCTCGTGCCGAACAAGCTATTGCTTGCGAGGTAGTCAAGATTAGAAGGTTCGGTCATGTTGATTTTCCAAAACAAAATATTATATTTTATCATACAATTCGAACTAAGAGTTATAAATTACCCATGATAATATTACTTAAAAATTGTACTTAAAAGGAATGATTTTTGAACCAAAACCAGAAATATAAGGCCCAAGGTTCTCAGAATTTCAAATACTCAAATGAATTTAGTGTGAGGTTATATGGTAATATATTAAAACATTTTATTATATGTTTTGATATTATTATGATTATTATAAACCATCAATCATAACTTTTGTTCTAGAAATGATTACTCTCTATATCAAAGCTTAACTGATACATTATAACTTTCCAATATCTGAATTTAAAATAATAATATAGAACCATTCGTGCATCTTTGACATTCGATATTTCTATTGACCAACCGAGCTAACAGGAAGATGATTACAACCTAAGTCATGACATACTCACGGTCAGCCGTAATACCATACCAGAGATATCAGATACAATGTATTAGGGCAGGGATTTTCACACAGTACAATACACACGCAGAACACGAAGACTCCTGACAGCGAAAGCTTATAGCTGC
This sequence comes from Uranotaenia lowii, assembly GCF_029784155.1. Classification (NCBI taxonomy): domain Eukaryota; kingdom Metazoa; phylum Arthropoda; class Insecta; order Diptera; family Culicidae; genus Uranotaenia; species Uranotaenia lowii. The sequence continues at coordinate 283,503,822 of NC_073692.1, read as the reverse complement.
AGTACACCGGAAATGGATTGTTTACGCATCGTTTGACATGTTGGAGTGTGTTTATGTTTACAAATGATTCCCAGCCCGAACTCCCGGCTACAGTATCGGCCAACCCCTTTTGTTTTTATGGTATTATGTCTAAAATTATGGTAACTTTCTTTGGCTTTGCAAGACTTCAAGAAATTTCTGATATATAAAGTCTAGCTTTAATCATAGATCCACCGGCGAGTTTCATAGAAGCCAAAAACTGCTAGTGTTTGGTCCCCTGCTGTAAGCTCAGGTTGACCCTATCTTGGTGTCTTCCTGGGTGCACTTTGCTGATACGGGTGGTGAGATTGCACTTTGCATATCGCCGTGTTATGTTGTTGGATGTCGTCATCGTCGGAACGACTCGATACCTACATTTGCGCGAGCTGCAATCGGTGCATTTCCACACACTTGAAGTAGGTACTAGCTAGCGTGTAATCGGTTCTGTTTACCCAATTGATTCCCTGACTCTCTCGAGTGCACCATAATGCGTACGCCTAATCGAACATACAACAAGCGATTCCTTGGAATTGGATGAGATAATTTAAAAATCATGAGGAGGAAACCGTATCGCGATTAGCATTTTGAAGTCCATCGAAACCAATCTAATACAAATCTTCACTTCAATCTTCCATGATATGATTCCATGATTAATTTTTGTTTTTAACAAGATTTTATAGTTGATTTAGGTAAACTTATAATTTTTTTCATATATTTTTACATATATTCAAGCTACCCTGATGTCATAAAGCTGTCACAGAAATGAGCGGCTTTGTTTTTAAAAAGAATAGCAGAAGTTGAAAAAAGCTTGCAAAAACAAAATAAAAAAAAAAACAAAACACCCCAAAGAAAGCCACATTGAAGCAACACAAAAAGTTCATCAAGTCAAACTGTGTCTGATTGCCATGTAATATGAAAACTTGCGATAAAATACCGACAGCTGCTTGGCTGGGTTTGAAGTTTTGTTTGTTTGGCAATGCGAGTGAGAGGGACTTTTCCAACTTGTTTTTTTCTTCTGCTAGACGCAGCTTATTTTCATTTTTTGCCTTTACGATACACTTTCCCGGAAGATACCCCCCGGGGAAAAGTGTTTCCGAAAAAGGGCAAACTGGATCCTTGGGAACGGCTCATTGCCGGACAGATTTGGTTCTTCCTTTTTTTCTGTCACAAAACTCGTAGCCTTGCCTCGCCAAAAAGGAAACAAGCCCAAGATTAAAGAGGACAATTGGGGATGTTTTGAGCTTTGATTCCAATGGCAATCACTCTGGAAGCCAACCTGTGTCAACCATCGGCTAGAATCGGATTCATTTCAAATTAGAAAGGATTCTGCCGAAGATTGACAGGAGCCTTGAAATGTCCCTTGTACTAATTTAAATAGTCATTTTCAAAGCATTAAAAATAATGAAATTTTTCTCGGTGCTACAAATACTTAATGACCTAGAATATGAATTATTCAGTTCCAGTTTAAATATAAAGTTAGTCGTAGTTATTAAAATTATAGTTGTATGTATTACTTAGTAACGTTTAGTTTTTGATTTTTTTTCGTTATTTTCATCACATAGGATGACTCCAAATTTATTTTGAATGAACACGAAAGTAACGAAATCGTCAACTTAAAATAATCGCAAACAGCTTTTCATAAAACCGAATTACTTGAAAATAGTACTTAGGCCCTGCGGCTGGGACAGAAAACTCATTCAACTGAGGTGCCTTTTCTTTGGTATTTTAATCAGCGAGAAAAAAAAGATTGTGAACTCCTAAATCCAGCCTTTGACATGGACGATTGAGTTTCCTGATGACGACCTTTTCCTGTGTCGTTGTTGGCGGTGATAGGCTCAAGATATTAGAAATGCGGGTCACTCGTCCTGATCCCAGACTGAAAAAATTGGAACTCGGATTTCCGATCAACGAAAAGTTGTTGGCCTACGCTTGGATGGGAAAGAAAATGAAATTAACTTCTTTTGAAATGCGAAAAATTTCCAAGACCTTGAATTTGTTACTCTGCAGATAAATGGATCCTTAAACTTATTGTTCAAGCATGGAAAAAAAAAAAATAATCAAGCCCAATGAATCTATGAAGCATCGTTACTTTATTGGAAGCAAAAGAATATCAGTATTATTTACAAATTTTGTATTTTGTATTAAAGTAAATTTACTACTCTTTAAAAATCAAAAAAAAATATTCTGCTTAAACAATGCAAACTTTTCACGTATGTGTGTGTATGTTGATTTTCTACTATGGGTGCACAGATTCACCGCAGTTTCCATCTTCCAGTCAAAATTACACAAGACGCTTCCGTACATTCGATTTCGCACAATCGACCACTGAAGAAGCCTTCATATTGGGTTATAATATGGATTTTTTTCAAATGTGGAATCGCTGCCTCAAAGTGGATCGGTCCAGAAGAAAAATTATAGAAAACGGGTTGGAAAAAAATGTTGAAACATTTCAATAAACAAATCTTCTTTAAAAATTTTCAACTTTTTGTTCATTCCTGTAGAGATTACCGTTAAGAAGGCAAAAATACGCTTTATTAAGTTCTTTGTAGTGGTTTTTTGCTTTCCTCAAATTGAGTTTTGAGGTTCATTTCGTGACCGTGTAGTGCAGCGTGCAGCTACACCAAAAATTTCAGCGCATTGTATAATTTTGTAAATAAAACCTGCGAACTGTCACCACAAAAAGGAATTACGTAATCGCGAATCAACTCATTCCAATTTAAGAAAAATGAACTCTCACCTTGCTATTTGCTATAAAAATAATAGCTTTTTGCTATAAATAGTAACTGTAATAAAATTTTCAACACTTTTAAAAATTTATTTTCTCTTCAGTGGTAAAACAGACAGTACAATAAGTGAGAGGTTTTTTGAGAAATCAGATAGGTTAAGAATAAATCACGATATTTAAATATTCAAGCCTAAGTTTGAAGGAAAACTATCACCAAAAATTATCCATTACAAGATTCGGAACTCTAGGGAAAATCGACGGACAAAATCAAAAAGCGCCACCATCAAATGCTGCGGCAGAAATGCAACTATTTAGTAAAACACGCTAAGTAAAAAAAACCAATTTATATTACACGGTCGGAAATAACTAGCAGTTTGAGGGTTCATTTGCACGACAAACATACTGAGGTCTTTCTCTACGTGGTCTTGGCTCTCAAGAATTAGCACGTTTTTTCGCTATCAGAGTCTTCAATCGCTAATCAAAGCTTTTTTTCCTTAGGGGCTGTTCAGATACCACTTGGACAGATAAATGAGATTTTAGACCCCCTCCTCCCAGCCGTGGACAAGCGTGGAAATTTGGCAAATCCCAACCCCCGTCCACGGATGTGCACGTGGACAGATTTGATTTTTTTTTTTCAAATCTAATTTGAGTGTTAGAAAACATTACTTTTTGCTTTTTTGTTATTGAAATGGCTGATTTGAAAAAAAAAACGAATAAGCACTTCCTAATATTAAATCATTTTAAAAGTTTTTAATTTCTAAATTATCATATTTATCACGCATGCTTTCAAGTGGCTGCTAGTTGTTCACATTTAAACCGGAAAGCTTAGCAAATTTAAGATTTTGATTTAAACATCTTAATAAAACTAGATAAAATTTATCAGCATTTGAATGAATTAAAAAATTAAATTAAAATCTTGGGAAAAAATCTGTATAATATATCTTGGCCCTTAATCGCAATATCCTTAGCGCTGTTCCTTGGAATTTGGAATCAATGATCAGGCTCAACGAGATATGCAATACAAATTAGTTACCTGTTTTAATTGAAGATTTTTTTATTGAGGAATCTGAATGCGCAAAAACGAGTGAGGTTCTCAATTAAATTGAGTCAGTGGCATAGTTTTTTTTTTCAAAAATTGGTGAAAGTATGTCAGAGTGCATTTTGCAAAAGTATTCCAAAATTGATCAAAAGCATATTACAGTGCGTTTTAAGCCCCCCGGAACGAGGGGTACAAGTGAAAAAAACAATTATCGAGAAATGTTGACCTTTTCTGTCAGTAGATGGTGTTAAGGTTTGTTAAAGGATTGTCCGTTGGCATTTATATGCAAAATTTTAAGAGCTAGATATCTTTGAATATATTATTTTTGCTATCACCTTTGTGATGCATATTATCTTCATTAGCTATTTTATCAAAAATGAAAGAAAATCATTTGAAACCCCGAATATTTTGTAAAAGTGAAATACTAACTAATCAATTACGGTGCGAGTTTTCATGAGGGCCAAATTTAGAATCTTTATCGAGCACTCCCAATATTTTTTCTCAGCTTTAAGTAGATAAACTACTAGTGAACACAATAAAGTTCTTACTATTCGCAATTTCGAAGCTAATTTTTGACAGGTCGTGTGTGTGCAAGAAAATGTAAGCAAACGGGTGGAAATGCTAGCTTCTAATAAATCATTATTTTCTTTGATTTAGTTAGAATTTTCTGAAAATGACGGATACAGATTTGAAGTAATAGGTTCAGAGATTATTGTGAGCTATAGGAGAAAATGTGTATGTGCCGTGAAGCATCGCAAATCAACATAAAAAAGGTCAATTTTTTACTACTCCAAAAACTATTCTGAGTATTTGACATATTTTTGAATGAAAACTCGAGCCAAAAGCACATTTTCAATTGCAGTTAGTTGAAAGAGTAGTTAATTAACGTTCCTTTAAAATTTGGGAAAGACCCAAAAATTAATGTGTTAGAATTTTTTATTCGAAAAAACATAAATTTTTGCTATTTTCTATTAGGTTTCCTTCTGCAGCTGCATACAATCAGGCGTAATAATTTTAAAGCTGGAAGGCGGATTTAGATATTTGATGGTGGTTGACATGAAAAAAAAAAAAATATTCTTGGATAACTACACAATTCAAGTTTACTTAAATGCTTTTCAATTGCCACCGTTCAATGGTTATAAAATGTTTTGTATTTTTATCGAACCTCATGATCTCATTTTTTTTTTGGGAAATTTTATTGAAAATTATATTTATACAACCCCTAGCCGTAGAAAATTTTAAATTTAAACTTCACATTTTATACTGTCTTAGGCTGAAACTATTTAAATTTTTATATAACGTATTTATTAAATGTAACAACTAAACCAAATCCAGTAGTTAAAGTTTGAAGTAACAACGAGAAAATCGTTCTTTTATACAGACCAACGAGAAGCGCATAAAGTTTAATATAAAGATATGATAAACAATATAGATTATTGGAAAAAATTAAAAGTTAAGAAAATGGACGAAAAGATTGAATCACATGGGAGCTGTCATATACCACATGGACAGAAAAATGAGATTTTTTACCCCCTCCTCCCCCTCCGTGGCCAAGCGTGGACATTTGGCAAACCCCTACCTCCCTCCCCGGGTGTCCACGTGGACAGATTAGAAATATTTTTTTTTTTAAATCTATTTTGTAATTGTTATAATTATTATTAATTTAAAAATTATCATATTTATAGCTTGCTTTCTAGTAGCTACTACTTGCTTAAACTCAAACTGGAAAGCTTTGCAATTTTAAGATTTTGATTAAAACATCTTAATATTTATTCACCTTTAGAAAATATTTTGAAAGTAAGTATGTCCACGTGGACATTACCCAAACCCCTACCCCCTCTCCGTGGACATTTCCATACTCTCTCCTCCCCTCTAAGTTGTCCAGGTGGTATCTGAACGGCCCCATGTTAGTTTTCTCCGACCGACTGACTATTTTAAAATGGAACTATCAGATAGAATTGACTCTCCTACCAGGCTAATTTATTTAAATTTACTTGAAAACAAATCCCAATTTTTCAAAGGAGTGTTTTTTTTCAAAATCATTTGGATTTATGAAAACTTAACTCGAAGCAATGTAAAGTTGTCTATAATTTATCTTTCACCCGGAATGTTGCTCACGCAACATCGTACTACCCCAGATGGCAGCAGCGCAGCTTCGAAAGAGCGGATTGTGCTGCTTATATTCATAACGATGTAAACGGATTAAACCGACATCGCATCATTCGTCATTAGCGTGCAGGATGTCAGTCAGCCACACTGATAAATTATTTCACACATTTTGCTAAATTATTTCACACATTATCGGCAAATATATGTTGCTGTCAAACCAGTTTGTGATTTTTACTCAAATTGAAGATTCGAAATTTACACATTATCCAAATCAGTCTTGATGCGAAAAAAGTGTGAGAAAGCACATTTGTTTTTTTTTTCAATAAAAAAATTATGAAAAATAGGGGAGATAAGGGCATAACGAGCACCCAGGGCATATTATGAATTATGTTAAATAGTTTTTCATGTGGATTTGTTTCGAACTTCCTATAGTATTAATTTTTCCTAAAAAAGGAATCTCCTTATCATCTTTACAGAGATATTAAAAAAAACAGCTACGTTTCAAGTGACGAAAATATTATAATTTTTGAGCACCACGAAATAAGCTCTTATGATCTTTAAATAATCTTGATCTATAATGAACGCACCGCAAAATGATGTACACAGTAAACGAAAATTACCGAGTTCGGTATTTTTTCTTTACCGATATCCTAACATGTGTGAATCGTTAAACTGTTCGATAATTTTTTCAGTAAAAAATAAACGAACATCGGTAAATCGATTCTTCATTTACCGATGTTCTTTTATTTTTTACCGAAAAAATTACCGAAAAGTTTAACGATTTACACATGTTAGGATTTCAGAAAAAATATTACCAAACTCGGTAATTTGACGACTTGGGGCGAACAGAGCACTATTAATCGGGGCACGATGAGCGTTTTCTGTCGTTTAATCTAGTAGCAAATTCAACTCGAATGTGTCAACTACAGCTTGACTTGTTTACATCTGACGATGTGGCCTGTTGGCAAGATATCGGAGAGGTAATCGAAAGACTAGAGATCAAATTCTGTTCGAGGTGATGTTTTTCCTATTTATCATTGATCATTGATCATGATCGATTTTTTTTATAGTAACATTATACGGCTAGTAGCATCATTCGCCAAACAAAGCACCAGAAACATAATGTATATGAGCGTGTGTGAATTGATGTCATGGGATTAGTTTAAAGGTTTCTAAACTTTAACCTTTTTTTAAAAGGGGGCTCCTATACAAAATTAAAAAAAAAATTAAATTTGAACAGTTTTCGAACAAATTTTGTCGAAAATGGTTAAACATAAACGTTTTAACACAATGAGATGATTTTTTGATTTGGCAAACAGATTTTGACTTGATTATATGATACGTTGTACTGAAAGACTCTTTTCATTTCAATAGTTAGGGCACTCAACTATCTTCTATATTTCTGAAAATAAATGTTTATCTGTCTCTCTGTTTCCTATAGACTCGAAAACAAACCAATCAATTTAAAATTTGGTATGTAAGAGTTTTTTGGGTCGAAAATGGTTTCTAAAATACTTTTAAACTGCTTCAACTTAAAGAAGGGGGGCTCCCATACAAAATCAATTAAAATATGACACAATTCGAACTATGTTCAAAATCTTCTGAACCGATCAACTTGAAATTTGGTTTGCAGCCGTTTTCAAGACCGAGAATGCTTTCTATAATACTTTCAAACCTCTCTGGATTTAAAAAGATGGAGCTCCTATACGAAATTACCATACATTTGACAAAATTCGAACAATTTTCGGAAATTGCGAACCGATCAACGTGAAATTTGGTGCGTAGCCGTTTTCAAGAGCGGATATAGTTCTTATAATTCATTAAGACCTTTGCAAATCCAGAAAGGGAGGGCTCCCGTACTAAATAAACGAAAATTATCGAAATTTTAACAATTCTCGAAGAACTTTTGTTTAAAATTGATAAACGTAAGCGTTTTGACATAATGAGCTAATTTATTGAATTGACAAAAATTTTTTAACATATTTCATTGATATATTGTATTGGCAGACGCTTCCCATTTTCACGAATGAAGACTCTCATATTCACTAAATGTATCATACATATCATTTACAAAACCAGTGTCTTATTGCTTCCATAAAGTTTCGCACACTTTTTGATTATTTCCAAATTTGCCTGTGTGATTCAATCCGCATCAAAAGGGGCGATTAGTTTTATTTCTAAAAGGGTTTTTTTTTTTATTATTTTGAAGATTCCTCGTATTTTTTCTCCTATTTTTTTTTGAATAATGTTAAAATTTAATTCAAAAGGAAGTTTATGATGATTATGATAACTTAAATGAAAATATCTTTTTTCCATGGAAGGGGTAGCAAAGCACACCGGGTCAGCTAGTCATTTATAAAAATAGCGGCCTTCTTCCATATTTCTTTATTTACACATTTTCCTCTCCAAGCGCTTCATTATATCACACATTTTCCCGTTTTAAACGCTTTTTGCATAATGTTTGAAACACATTTCGTTTCCCAAATTATGCAATTTGGGAGGACTGCATAGAATCAAAGGTGAGTTGAGAGAGCCTTT
>NC_073692.1:283444893-283494893 GCF_029784155.1 Uranotaenia lowii | reverse complement strand
ACTGTTTTTATCTAGTTTAGAAATATGAAACTTGACAGTTTAATTAAGTAATAATAACAAAATATCAAAACAAGTTAGATTTAATCAAAATTTTAATCGCTTAATATCTCTTGGTTGATGTTTGGTTCACCCCATGTTAAAGCATCTTTTCCTAAATTTTCTATAAAGTAAGGGACAAACACAGGTCTTAAAACCGAGGCTTTTGAATGCTATTAAAAGTTCAGTGAATAAAAAAACGCCTGTATGTTAATTTGGGGTTACCGTAGCAGTTGTACAATAAATAAAAAATTCTGAAAATATTTTGTAATTAAGATTGAGTACACACACTTTAACTAACTGGTGCAATTTAATTCCTTCTACTTATCAAACACATGACAACTTACAGCACTTCAACTGGAGATGAATGCTACAGGCACTTGGCGTCCTACCAAAGTGCAGAAATCTGCTAAATTAATTACACTTTTACAGAAAGTTTCCTCCCGTCTTCACTCTTAGTCACTCTTAGTTCGCCGAGGATTCATCTCGTCCAACCGAAAGCTGCCTTCAACAAGATGAAATAAAGCAAAATTGCTTCGTCTCATTAAAACTTTTATTCATCATTAGCACTGCTGCACATGCATACCTACGAGTACATTGAAGGCTGACGCGGAAAGGAAGATATGGGTTTGGGTGGGGCAAATCCAGTAAATATGATTTTATTTTATTTTTGTTTCGATTATAGTCGTTTTGCCATCTTTATGGCATTCGCGACTTTATATGATTTTATGTATTTCAGTCTTTTACACGAGGATAATCTCTCCTACATTTTTCAAGTTTAATGGAATCAATAGAAGCTCATGTTTTTTTTTTTAATTTTTGAAAATCAATTTGCTCTTTGAAAAATTTTGATTTGTTTTGAACCATCTTTCCGAAAGATCCACTCTGTTATGGCTTAAAAAAGATATTTATAGTTTAAAAAGCTTCTCTAAAACCAAGAAACGGTGGGAAGATCTCTAGGAGATCAAAATCTCTTCACAAGTTCGAGGGAAACGTTTCGACCGGTTCGATGCAAACTTGAGTAGTTTTGGGAAAAGTTCTGTAAATAAACACTTTGAAGCGTAGTAAGTACTATCCACAGTGTTTCCGATGGTTGCCCCCAAGCCACATTTAACCATCGATTCTTTGGGCTTCTGGTCAAAGGAAAGAGGAAATTTATTCCCGCACCGGACGATTTGAGACTTTTCGCCAAAGTTGGAAGTTTGCCAAGGTTGTTTTCGTTACTTTTTTTTGGTCAGTGCTCTGACATTTGGAATTGTATAGCCGTAAAATAGCAGTCATTAAGTGATGACTTTCACCTTTCAAACAGCGGATGTTATGAGGAAAGTTTTGGTTGCCTTTAAATGGTCATGTTTTCTTTTATTGGAATGTATTAAAATCAATAAGAACGACATCTATTTTTCTTTTGAAGTCGTACGAAAAAAGAGGTTCAAGTTTCAAATGCGTTTAGTCCTGGATGATTAAATAGTCTTTCATTAGCTAAAACTTCTTGAAAAAAAACAACCATGGAAATCGAAAATAATATGTTTTGGACAAAAATATGAGTTTCTTAATAAACATCTGACAAATCAATTTTTTCAAAACAGGCATGCCAAAATTGTCGCCAACATGTGAAATTGCCATGGGGTCTGGAAAAAGCAATCAACTTACCCCCTTAGGAATCAATTAAGAAACATTGTACCTTTTCTTGATCACCCAATTCAACAATCACGCTACTGATTGCAAGTTCCAGCAATAATAAAGGAATTTATTTCCGAAAATTTAAATTCAAGATCGGCCTTGTGAATCCAGACACTTCCTTCGGGTAATCACCACAATTTGAGACAGTGCTTAAAGTGTTGGCAGTAGAAAAATCGGCGTCCACCGACACACATACACACAAATTCACAGCCCGCCATGCTACCCATAATGGCCGAATCGTGCCGAAGTGGCCGGCCACGATTCCGTGCGTGATGTGAGGTCTAAATTGATACTCATTGCCCATCGGTCCTCCCGATGGGTTCGGTTCCCCCGAAAATTTGCGATATTCGTAAAATGGTAGGAGTATCAACAAAGCGCACCCGTCGTCGTCTTTTCGTGAAAATTCCCCGCAGCCACGCCATTAAGAGCAGGCATCAGCTGGAAATATCCGATGGAAAGATGTTCCTGGTTCGGGTTTTTTTTTTGCATGCATGCATAGGACTTGCTGTTTTCTCTCGCCCCAAAAGTGGAAGGATTTAAAAAGACTGGTTTTGACATTGGCGGGTAACACGGCATGGAAGCAGACTGGTCGTTTTCAAGACCACCCACGTAATTAAAAGTTGCAGCAATTGCATTTGAGGATAGTAGTGAATGCAGAGTTATGCAATCACGGTTGTAAGAGCTGTTTTTGTGAACACTGTAAATATTGGCTTTAATTGAACCAAATGAATTGAAATCATGTTGAACGTTACGCGCAATTTGAAAAAAAATTGGCCAATCTAGAGCACTTAAAAGGCTAATTCAAAATTTTTTTTGAGATTTCGAACTAGGGGAATATTTTTTTAATCCTTCGACACCTCCAGAGATAATTTTCAAAAGTCGATTATAACTACTAGGAACTGAAGCTATCTATAATGAAAGGATTCTTAACCAAACTCATTCGCAAAAGCCTATCTGCATTTGAGCCCAAAACTTGACATACTGTAGCATTAGACTGAGTCGATTTGAAGTCATTTTTGGATTTCTTTATCCCTGGGGTCTAAAAATTTTCCCATACAAACCTTAAAGTTTAAATTTACTCATGAAAACGTAACCTAAAAATTCTGCAGAAAACCAGGAATGATTTTTCACCAAAAGGAAGCTTTTAAGACCTCAGGGTTTGAGAAATTCAAAAATGACCCCAAATCGACTCAGTCTACTGTAGCATATTCTTCTTATCAAATAAAAAAAGGGTCGTATTCACCTCAATTTTAGCCATTTTAACAATTGCTAGCCAAATACAGGTTAAGTTTTGTAGTTTTATTTACGAATTTTTACCATGACTGAAAGTGACTTGTCAAGTTTGTATGTTTCGACAAATTTTTCATAATTTGTTTTCAGATATTCTCCGCGATTTTGGCGATAACTATTGGCGATTTGCAGCTCGAAACGAATCGCAGAGCGCGCTGCGATTGATAATATTATGGATCTTAACGTCAAGTCACGTTGTATATTTTCAAACGGAAAAGTTATAAAATTTCTGTGATTAGAGGAAAATTAATCAAGATTGGATTATTGAATCAGGTAAGAAGAATTACACAATTGTTTATTTTTTTAAAAGTCGTATGTTATTCAATATTATATTTATTTTCAGTTTTACGGAAAACCTGTGAAATTCCAAAGTGCAACAGCGTGGAAAACTAACCCGAAACTGAATCATTTCATATCAGAATATTTGGGTGTTTCTATAAATAGTCAGAAAACCACTCCTTAGATGAAAAAAAAAGTTAAACATAATTCTATAATTTTTTTCTTATTCATGCCGTATGTTAGATAAATATTTATTGAAAAGAAAAAGAGTGATTGGGGGATTACAAATGGATACGTGTGTGTTTATAATGCGTGGTAATGGTAATGTTCCCAATATCGAAAGGTAATTGAAATGAAAAGAAGTGCTTAAAACTAAAATTAAAATTGAAACTAAATCTTAGAAATGAGCTTAGAAATGAAACTAAATCCGAAAAAGCAACTATAAAAATCAGTTTTTCGAGAGTAGAAAACGGCAAAAGAAAATGACCGAGAAGAAGCTCTAAGTTTCTATCAATTTTTTTCTTGAAAATTCTTTTAAAAAAAAATTATTTCATCATATAAATCATTTGATTGAATATGATGATTTGTTTTCAAGAATAACAACCGGATAATCGTTTTGGGTCATTTCGCCAAAATCGATCAATGATCCGAACAGCTTTTTTCATGGTTTGAAAATGAAATTTTAATATGTTTATTTTGTTAGAAACACTATGCAAAATTTATTTAGCTCATACAAAAAGCATAACGGTAAGAAAATAGAAGAATTGGAATTGCATTGGAAATTAACTAAAATTCTGAAAAAGCCCCAGAAGTCAATTCCTACTTTGAAAGATGGGGATAAACTTCTTTTAACTAACGCAGAAAAAGCTCAAAAATTGGCCCAACAATTTGAGTCTGCTCATGATTTTAATTTAAACGTTGTAAGTCCAATTGATGCTCAAGTTTCCCTTGAATTTAATGATATTCTTTCTAAGCAAAATGTATTTGAAAGTTCTTGTGAGACAAATAATGATGAACTTAAATTGATTTTCAAAAAATTTAAAAACATGAAAGCCCCGGGGAAGATGGGATTTTCTATATTCTTATTGAAAAGTTGCCTGAAAGCACTTTAAATTTTTTAGTAAAAATCTTCAATAAATGTTTTCACTAGGCTAATTTTCCTAATAAATGGAAAAATGCCAAAGTAACTCCAATTTTAAAATCTGGAAAAAGTGCTTCAGAGCCTTCAAGTTATCGACCAATTAGTTTGCTCCCTTCTTTAAGAAAACTATTTGAGAGAGTTATTTTGAATACAATGATGATTCACATTAATCAGAATGCTATTTTCTCTGATGAACAATTTGGTTTTCGTCATGGACATTCTACTACACATCAACTTTTGAGTGTAACTAATATGATTAACGCTAGCAAATCTGAAGGTTATTCAACTGGTGTTGCTCTTCTAGATATTGGAAAAACTTTTGACAGTGTTTGGAACAAAGGTTTAGTAGCTAAATTAGCTCGATTTGATTTTCCTGTATATCTCACCAAAATTATTGAAAATTATTTGACTAGCCGAACCTTACAAGTAAGCTATCAAAATTCATGCTCTGAAAGGACACCCATTAGAGCTGGTGTCCCTCAGGGTAGTATACTTGGGCCAATTTTTTACAATATTTTTACTTCTGATCTTTCTGATGTACCGGAAGGAAAGGGTAGAAGATTGTTTGCTGATGATACTTTGCTTTCAGCCAAAAGTCGGAATTTACGGGTGGTACGCAGTAGATTGCAACAAAATTTAAATTCTTTTTTGAATTACTTGAAAATGTGGAAAATTTCTCCTAACGCTTCCAAAACTCAACTTATTTTATTTCCCTATAAGCCAAGAGCTGAATTTTTAAAACCTAATGAAAATCATTCCATAACTTTTAATGGGGTTTCATTAGAATGGTCTGATCACGTGAAGTACCTGGGACTTACACTTGATCGGAATCTTACTTTTAAAAATCACATTCGAGATATTCAATCTAAAAGTATGGGAGAGTGGGGAATCATGGGCCACTTTTTTTCGTTGTTCTATAACTTCTTTATTATAAAAGATAGAATGAAAACAAAAAATGGTATGGTTTTCTACATTTTCAAGATATCATAAGATATTTTTTTAAAATTGTAATTAGTTATTTTCATCAAATTCTGTCTGTTTGAAAAAAGCAATATTTTTTGGATTTTGAAAAATGGTGGGGAATCGTGAGCCACCAAATCCAAATTGACCAAATAACATGCAAAGTTTATGAGTTGAACCAAAACTGTGATTTCCTAATTCATTTCGTTATTTTAAAGCAATTTAGATGATGAAATAAAAAAGAGAGCTGTGTATGATCGCATAGATTCCAAAACATGCTTCGCGAACGTTTTGGCATAATCTATATATATATATATATATATATATATATATATATATATATATATATATATATATATATATATATATATATATATATATATATATATATATATATATATATATATATATATATATATATATATATATATATATATATATATATATATATATATATATATATATATATCTATATATATATATATATATATATATGTATATATATATATATATATATATATATATATATATATATATATATATATATATATATATATATATATATATATATATATATATATATATATATATATATATATATATATATATATATATATATATATATATATATATATATATATATATATATATATATATATATATATATATATATATATCTAATATATAAAGATGAGTTGGACTATATATGTTTGTTTGTATGCACCTTATACAAATCCACACCGCTTAACCGATCAGCCTGAAATTTGGCACAGTTATGTGTTTGGGCCATGGTAAGGTTTTAGTAATAGTTTTGAGCCCCTCCCACCTAAGGAAAGGGACCCTCCCATACAACTCTCGGTTTTATTTTAACGAGCCAAAAGTCATGGCACCCATTTTTCAAATCCAAACTTTTTTTTGGGCGGGTTGTTTTCACCATCACTATGGGCCGGGCATTAGAAACGACCGTCCAGAGTTCACGTGTACTGGAAAGCAAATCAAAGCTTGCTGACCATTAAAGATTTGAAAGGGGAAAATTGGCGGGTGTTTTTGTACCTTCTTCTGCTAAAGCACGTGGTATTGGTACGAGATTTTTGGATGCAACAATGAGCTCACATTTTGGATTGAAAAACAAAACCAATTGTAGTGGTTTTCAAAGCACTGGGGTGCTTTGAGAGTCTACAAGAATATACAATGAACTGAATAGTGAACAGTGAATTGACTTCTTTATCTGAATTACTTTTAGGACTGAGTGCTGAAAAACTATTAAACATATTTTCATAAATTTTAGCGATTAAGAACAAACTATTTTCGTTTTTTAGTATCCCTCATAGAGAAAGAAAACATAATAAGATTTAGATTTATAAGTTGAAGGCTTCGATTTCAACGCTTTGATAGCCGTCGGGGAATTTAAACGAGGGATTAGAAAATTGATAAGGTAATTGGATCTGAGATTTTTAGTTTCAATTTCATTGGCCAATTAATAATTTTTAAATTATTATTGGTCATCAATGTGTTCAACTCTACCCTCCAATTTTGAGAAGACTTATTGTAGAACCGTTAAGTACTGCAAATTCAATCACATGATATTTAAAAATTTAACATTGAATCTCTCTTCACAATAATTAATGGGATGATTTTGTCCAAGAATAGAAACATTGAAATAAAACTCAAATAGAACTTTTTCATAACATTATAATTGTAACTTCGGTTAAGATGATTCGTTTTCAAAAACTTCAAAAAACTATTAGTGGAACTTTCAACATTTAAGAACAAGTACTTATAAAACAGTTTGAAATTAAGAAGCAAAAGAGCAAACAAACAATTGAAAACATGGAAAGTAAGTCTTTAACATGGTTCAACAAGATTCGGAAGTCTGTTTAGAAATTTCAAAGTAAATTAAACTTGAATACACCATTGATAAGTAAGATGATCTCCAGAAAAGATTTTTATTAGATTGAGGATGGGAAAAATAAAAAAATAATTTTATCATTTGGAGATTAAAAATTTTAGACGAAATCTTTTCAAGCTTTCTAAAAACGGTTGGTGAAAAAAATGTATTCCGTGATACGATGAATAAGCATTCAAAGGAAATTATTTTGAAAGTATATCAATTAAAATTTCATAACTATAAGTTTTTCAATTTTTCATAACTATAAACAATGTGAATAATCTCAGTAAAAACTTTAAAAAGACTTACAAATATCTTATAATAATGAATATAAAACTTCCAAAATGTAGAAAAATCAAACGACTCATTTTGATTTATATTTTATGTGACCCCGAGCAAGGCCGGGTAAAATCAGCTAGTATATATATAAAGCAATTATCTGTTTGTTTGTTTGTTTGTTTGTCCTCTATAGACTCAGCAGTCTTAAGAGCTAGAGATCTGAAATTTGGCATGGATGCTCATTAGGACCAGGAATGATGAAAAATGTTTTTAGATTTTTGGACGACCCCTTCTGAAGGGGGTCGTCCATACAAGACAAATATTGTTTTTGCGATATTGGCGTTATTATACATCGGATTGTGATGAAAATTTGCACATGAGTGTTTGGAATGACGAGCAATCGATTACAGTTATCAAATTTAGGGTTAGGGGTCGGCAAAAGGGGTCGTCCATATCCACTGATTAATGTTTTTGCGATATTGGCGTTATTATACATCGGATTGTGATGAAAATTAGCACATGAGTGTTTTGAGAGACGAGCAATCGATAACAGTTATCAAATTTAAGGTCAGGGGTCGGCAAAAGGGGTCGTCCATATCCACTGATTAATGTTTATGCGATATTGGCTTTATTTTACATTGGATTGTGATGAACATTTGCACATGAGTGTTTTGAGAGACGAGCAATCGATTACAGTTATCAAATTCAGGGTCAGGGGTCGGCAAAAGGGGTCGTCCATATTCACTGAATAATGTTTTTGCGATATTGGCGTTATTGTACACCGGATTGTGATGAAAATTATCACATGAGTGTTTTGAGGGACGAGCAATCGATTTCAAGTTTCAAGTTGCGGATCAGAAGTTGGCTGAAGGAGTCGTGCATACCCAACTTTAATGTTTTTGCGATTTTGACGTTATTCTACATTGGATTGAGATAAAAATTTCCGCATAGGAGTTTTGAGGGACGCTCTTTTGCGTTCAGGTTTCAAATCTTGACTCAGGGGTCGGCAAAAGGGGTTATTATCTGTTCACTGTTTTTACGATATTCTCTTGATTGAGCATAGAATTCTAATGAAAATTGGCACATGGGAGTTTAACAGAAAAGATAATTGATTTCAGGTGTCAAGTTTTGAATCATGGTCAAAAAAAGGCCGTCCATGTTAGTTGCTCACTGTTTTCGCGATATTGTCGTGATCATGCATCGGATTGAGAGGAAAATGTTCAGATGAGGGTTATAAACTATGAGCAATTGACTCCAGGTAGCATGTTCCGTGTCAAGGGTTGGGCGTCTATATTCACTGATCACTGTTTTCAAGTTCCTGACGTTATTTTACATATAATTTGAAAAGAAAAAATGGCACAAGGGAGTTCTGAGGAACGTAAAATTGGTTTCAATTATCGAATTTCGAGCCATGGGACAGAAAAAGAGGGTTTTATTGAAAGTTCAGTGTTTTGTGCAATAATTTTGTTGGAGGTAGTTAATTGATACCAATTTAAGTGTGAATGTCAAGCAAAAGAGTCGTGCACATAAACAACTAGTACATGTTTCTGCCATAATGTCTAGATTTTGCATCCGATCGAGAAGAAAACACTCTCACATAAATTTTAATAAAAATCCAATCAACCGTTCAACTTGAATTTCAAGTAATAATAATAGTAACGACTTTAAACACTGTTGAATTTTTTCCCCGAAATTGTCGAAAGAATGTTTCGAATTCATTTTCTAAACTCATTTTGACGTACCAATGATTTAAAGCGAAACGAAGTTCGTACGGGATCAGCTAGTAAATAAATATTTTATTTTCTATACAGGATATTCTCCTATTCTCCTATATATTTACTTAATGAAAGAGTTGAACTGATCATAATTGATCTGAACACTTAATATATTGTAATAATATAACTTGAATGTAATGATTAAAAGGCTAATGAAGACTTATTTTAAAAAAAGACCCCGTTCGTTTTTGGCACATTCGATTTGGCACATAATGCTAAAATCGAACGGTTTTTAGAAACAACATTACCTTTTAGTTTTCGCTATAACAGGATCAATATAATTTAGACAACGCCATAAATATACGTTTTTTCGTTTCTAAATGTTTATAAAATATAACGAAAATATTTAAAAAAAATTATAAAGTAACTTGAAAATCACAAACAGATGAAAAATTAAAAAAGTTAAAAAACAAATACAAACAAAAGACTAAAAATGAATAGGAAACAACTGAAAAAATGATGAAAATGACAAATATAACCAAAAAACTAAAAGCATCAAAACATGAAGGGCATAATTCAGAAATCTTCATTTCAAAAATCTGAATACAGTTCTTTCGGTTCCTACCACTCCGCGGTCAAAAGAGATCAAAAGTAGCTCAAAGTCAGCTCAAAATGTTCGGTCATTCTGCAAAGTGTCTAAACTTCAAACAAGCAACTTGGGAACTAGTATCAAACATCAGTCAATTGGTTCCACTTAATTGAGTGGTGGCACTTATTCAGTCACTACACTCTGCTCGGTTGATGCCGCTTAAGACTGTCATGTTTCGTTCCAGTGATCGCCAAAACTTTCTCTCTTCTTCCCCACCAAAAGTCGCCGAATCGGACGAACGAATATATCAAACGGACCCATTTGCAATGAAGTTTCGAAGCTTGGTCTGGCAGCCAACAACTGAGTCGGTTATCTCTTCTTTTGGTTTTCTGAGACGACAGACCGCTTTGCGAAACAAACTGGTCCTGCCTGAAGAAGTCATCCAGCACCAATTGCGGGGATCGACAAAGTTTCGTTTCGAGTTTCGAGTGATGGCTGCAAAACAACCACCCACACACATATGCACGATGCATGCAGTTTTCGGGGAATTGTGCACACATTTGTCGTAAAGACAGTTTGGTTTCCAAAACAAGTTCCCTCCCGGCGACATTTGTGTTGCCCCGCTGGGAGTTCCGAATTACAGATATGTTTGGGTACGATTACGAATTTGTTTCAGTCTTCGAAACTAACTTGTTACGTAAGTATTTTGGCAATGTGTTTTTGACTTTGGTAAACTTTTGCGAGAAAAGTTAACTCTGTTGTTGAGTTTAAAAAATAAAAAGTAAAAACATCTAAAAGGACACCTCAACTACATACGAAAACAAATATTTTAGGCCCTCAGAGTCAAAGGGGTATAAGTGACAAAATGGTCAATTTTGAGTTAATGATGCCAAACGATTCTTCATATTTCAAACTATATTTGGTGGTTTTTCCAGGTTTTAAGAATTTTATTTACATACTTTAACGTTCCAAAGCAAAACAAAAATTTACGAAAAATATATGGAAAATTGCCAAACACAACAACTTAAAAGCCTGTTTTCTCGAAATAAGCTTCTATGTACTTATACCCCTTTGCTTCAAGGGCCTCATTTACTTTTGGTATTTTTACATTATTTAGCCTTATTGATTTTTGTGAAACTTCCTAAACTATTTAAACAATCAGAATTAATCAAAAAAAATTGGCATAAATTTTCTAACAAAATTTAACTTATTTCATAATGTATGCTGCAGGCCCGTGCGAAGGACCCATCCATAGGGGTTGTTTTCTAAATTAAATTCTACTAAGAAATAATAACCTAGTCTAAAATATATATAAAAATGAATTTTTGTCTGTCTGTCTGTTCCCTATAGACTCGGAAACTACTGAACCGATCATCGTCAAAATTGGCATCTGAGGGTTTTTTGGCCGGAGATGGATTCTATAATAGTTAAAACCCCATCCGACTTAAGGGAGGGGGGGCTCCCATACAAAGTTTGTAGTTTTTCGGAACAAATTAAAGTCATGACATCCATTTTCTCGAGATGTTTTTCCTTTGGGCGGTTTGTTTTTCGTCTCTATGGTCGAGGCGTCGCGAGAGGATATTAGCCATGGCATAGCATACTGATCAGTGGGAATATTTTGGCGCGTATTTCTCAACCAAGCATATTTTCAATGCACGTGGTGGCGATATGAAGCCTTGATGTGATTTTTTTCAACTTGATTCCTAGTTCATTTGTACAGCACATGGTTATGAATGACGCCTAGATGTGATCCAGATTGACATTTTGCCGATCGAATAAAACACATTTTTTCTTTGCCAAAATCTGAAATTGAAAAGTTATGGCATCCATTTTTAGAGATTTTCTCTTCTTTGAGGGGTTTGTTTTTCGTCTCTATGGTCAAGCAAACGTCGTCGCAAGTGAATAGTAAGTGGATAAATCCATTTTAAAGCCATTATTCTGACGCATCTGAAAATAAGCTTTGCATTTACACTTGCCCCAATATACGGGACAAATGTTAGCTTAGAAATTTGTTTTTGCCAACATTTTTGAATATTTGACTTTCGAAGAGAAAATGAAAAACGCGGAGAAATTATTTAGTGATGCAACTGATTTTTTTTTGCTTTAATAAATTTTTTTAAAAAAGAAATTTTCACCGTATCAAATCGATAATTTTCATACCACGATAAGTGTTGTTTGGGAAAACTTCAAGCTATAATGCCTCATGTCCACGAGTTTGGCATATGGCGAAACATTTTGTAACATAATTTTGGCGCAAAAAGGGTAGATATTCAAACTGCTTCGAAAGGCGAGGATGGTGAAAAAAGTTGTTTGAAAATGTTTATTTAAAATCCTTTTCATCGTTTTTTTTTTCAAATTTCGATAACTTATTTTTTCAACTTCAAAAAATACATCATCTTAAGCTAATCAGGAGCTGGAATTGCTCATAATACAGAATTTTAGGAATATACTCAAAAACTGTTCCGATTCACGCTATTGATCGGTTTTCAAAATTTTATTGCGAATGCGAATCTTTTTCTTTCAATTAGAAATTTGTGTAAACTCGAGCCAGGTAAATCAGCCTACCTTCTTCACGCAGTGGGGAACAAAATTGGAAAAGATGGAGGAGCTCCCATATAAGTTTAAGATAAAGAGCTTTTCAAAGAAGGGACCATATTTTAAAAGAGGGTTATTTGCGTACGGATATTTAGCATAACTCAAAAAAAGAGGTGACAAATGTTTTTATGTAACTTCCCACTTTGGGAAAAAGGTGAAAATCCATAAATATTGACATTATTTGAAAAACATGTTTAGAGATTAAGCTTCAGTAAATAATATATACCATCTTTGAATTACAATTCGGAACTCCAGCTGCAGCTTTCATTTCAAAGTTGTTGGTTCTAAATCATGATAAGGTTTGATTTAAAAAAAAATGCTTACAAAAATCTAAATTTGAATAAATTTTTACAAATAACATTTGTTTTGCAAGGTGTTGCAATGCACACCGGGTCAGCTAGTTATAAATAAATTATTCATAAAGATTATCCTTATTCTGAACTACACATGTTAATTCAACATTTTCGAAACACCAGAATACGAATGCAAATTAAAATTTCGAATAAAACCAGAATTTGAAACTTTGGACATAAGAATCAGTACTCAGAAAAATAATACATAATTAATAACGTCAGATTTGAAAAGAAATCAAAATAAACTTCAGATCAAGTCAGAAATGAACCATTATTATTTTTTTTTCAACAATATGATAATAATTGTTCATTATTAATCGTTTTAAATTACATTATTTTTCATTATTTTTAATTGGAGAGGGCTTTTTCTCGATATTAATTTAAATTTTATATAATACTAGTTGACATCTAAACATGTTTTTCAAATAATGTCGATTATATTCAACCAGATGATATTACCAGATGATGTATTACAAGATCTTTTTCAAGTAGGGGTCTCTCTGATATTAAAAATAATCAGATGACATGGCGCTTCTAGCCCATTTTAACACCAAAGAGAATTAGTTCCTGTGAAGTCTGGGACAAAACATGTCGAAACAGTTGCCAAGAAATTTGAAATTGCTTATTTGATATCGAATTAAGACGAATTTGAGCAAGATATCTCCAAAATAGTAACTTTAGAAGAGCGATGATATTTAAGCTTAAGCATACCATACTTTCTACCACTCGGTCGGGCAATATAGGGAGATTTTTTGAAAAACTAAAAAAAAAAAGGGGATTTAAATCAAAGCCAAGGGAATTTAAATCTAGGAACGTATTCTAGGCCAAAACCATACCAGAGGAAAGTGAAAGAAAACTACTTGAAATGCCAAGTTTTCAATGAATCACAGTACCTAGTAGTGTTAAAATCGTATCTAAGGATTTATCAAACATTTATGTTCATTTTGAATTAATATAAAAGCACAACAAAAAATCTTAAAATTTTGAAAGACAAATTTCAGATTTTTATTTTGATTGAGCGTTTGAATATACCCGGACAAAATCCGGGAAGTTTTGAACAATAGCTGGGCAGGTTTGATTTATCTCGATTGGGTTTATAGGCAAGCCGGTATGCATCAAAAAAAATCTGGAATAAACAATAATCTAAGTATAAAGCTTTCTACAGTGAAAGATACACGGATACACTTAAGATGTTTTACTGAAACCATAAGTTTCTGGTGTCTGTGTAGCTTTTTCATCATTACTTTTGAATACTTTATAAATTATTCAAAATCATTAGAAAAAATTTACAATTATGATACCTCAAAAATAAATATTCGGCCTATTTGGCTTATTCCTTAGCTCAACTATTTGGTGAGCCAAATATTCGGCTTAACGCCCCCCCCTGGGCGAATTTTTAGAAAATCTTAAAATAATGATAATCTGGATTCTTGAAAAACAATTAGTTTTTGGCTTTTTGTTGTTATAAGAATTAACTCAAAATGCATTCAAATTTGTATGAAGCCCTCAGAGCCAAAGGATTAGGGGGTATTATAAGTGTAAAAATGGTTAATTTTAATTTTACAATGCCCAACAATTTTTCATATTTCAAACTATATTTCGTGATTTTTTAGAATTTTTATAATTTAATCTGCATACTATTTCGTCCGAATTGAATTCAAAATTATTACTTTCCAGTCGGCGAAATAACGTGAAAAATAGTAGGGGAGAGTGGGGTATCGTGGGCCATGGGGAAACGTGGGCCACTTTTAATATCTCAGATGTGTGTTGAGATAAAAATCTCAAACCAACTGTCATCGTCGTCACTTTGCGTGAGCATATATTCCTATATGTTGTTGACTGAAATACGCATCATATGCTTCTTTTATTTATCGAGCTAAAAAAAGTTAGAAAAATTTACTTAAATAATTAAAAAAAACACCCGCTAATTTCATCGATGGGGAACCTAAAGTGCATAATAAAAATATGCTCATGCGCTTATGATCTTTGTTTTGTCATGATCTTTCACGTGGAAAAGGAATTTTTGATGAAACATCAATAAGTCACACAAACGCAACCAGTTTGCAAATCATTGCTTGTGGGGAATCGTGGGCCACACATCTTGAATCACCTATATTTTTATGTTTTTATACACATTCAGAACTTAAAATAAGTTTTTCCTATCTGTAATGTTTTCTTATGCCAAATGAAGAGTTATGAAAAATATTTTGTCCATCCTATATAAGAAATTTTGCCAAAACGTTCATGAGCCAGGTTTTGGAACCTATGCGATCATACACAGCTCTCTTTTTTATTTCATCATCTGAAACTGCTTTAAAATAATGAAATGAATTAGAAAATCACAGTTTTGGGTCAACTCATAAACTTTGCATGTTATTTAGTCAATTTGGATTTGGTGGCCCACGATTCCCCACCATTTTTCAAAATCTAAAAAATATTCCTTTTTCCAAATAGTCAGAATTTGAGGAAAATAACATATTAAAATTAAAAAAAAAAATACCTTATGATACCTTGAAAATGTAGAAAACCATTCCATATTTTATTTTCATTTTATCTTTTATAATAAAGAAGTTATGGAACAACGAAAAAAAGTGGCCCATGATTCCCCACTCTCCCATATCATTTCTTGATATCTTAATTTGAGTCCTGTTTAAAGTAATGCAGCATTCATGGGTCTTAAAGTTTAAATTAGATTCTAATAACTGAATTCCTCCAATGTTATTGATAACCTAATAGATTAAAAGTTTATCGGTTGCAAATGGCACAATTGAAATAAACAAGTAAGAACTTAAAATAAAAATGTCTCTCAAAGTCTCTTCATAAAAATCCAAAAAATGTACACAAACTGTTTCAAGGTTTTTTTCTGTTTATCAGATTTTTTGAGACAGTATATTTTAAAAATTATCAAGCCTTGTCATCTAAAACTAATCTTTTTTGTATAACCCAAAATAATCTTGCAAAACGAGATCAACATGTAGGGCGTATACAAAATCTGTGACAATATATAAAAATGTTTTAGATACATTTTTAGAAAAAAATGACCTACTTAAACAAAAATTTGCATGCAGCTATGTAAAATTTTTGATCTTTTAGTCTTGAACCTGATGTTAAGTTCTGTAACGTTATTTCATCGATTTGCATCGAATTCAATCTTTGTTATTTAGAATCTACGTTGTTTCGGGATTTTTGAAAATCTGAATAACGACCTCATCACCCCCTTGATGCTTTCCAACGCCCCCCAAATTTCAAAATTGAGTTCACCGCCCCTCTGGAAGCTTTCAATGCCCCCGAGGGGACGGTACGGACCACTTTGAAAACCACTGCATTAAAAGATATATTGTGTTTTGGTTTTAAAACCGTGCTTTCCAATCAATGAACCGTCAAAATTGTTTCAGTCATAGCAGATAAATTTTTTAAAAGAGAATTAAAAAGTTGACGTTATTAGGCACATCTGTGCCTTTTTAGATTTTCACAATACGAAACGCAGAGTTTTTGACGAATTTTCAAAGGCTTTTTGTCAATTTGCAATTTATTAGATTTTCTTGCACTTTAACTCAATTTTGCTCTTGATTTTGAGTATATTCACGCCAGATTTTCGCAATCCATTTATATTCATCTTTTTCATCATTTAGCGGTTAGCGATTATCACTTTAGCTAATAGTGCTTACTATTTCTGCACATTAAGCGATTTAAATTAGCGATCGCTAACATTGACTGAGTTATCCTTATAAATAATTGCGCTAAGTTATTAGTTAGTGATGCCGAACACTGATAAAACAAATTGTGTTAGGACGAATAAATTATTTAAAGAACAAAAAAAAAATAAAAACATTTTGTTAAATTAATGGTTTATTCACGCAAGTGGGCTTGTCATATAGCTCGATTGGAAAGTCAGGTGCCTCTTGAGTCGATGTCCGCGAGTTCGAGCCCTACAGTAAACATCGAACTCAGTTGTACCGGATAAATTTTTCAATAAATGTCCGGCAACTGCAACGTTGATATAAAGTCGCGGATGCCATAAAAATGGTAAAACGACTACAATTGAAACAAAAATTTTAAACAAAATCTACTTTTAAATTACAAACTGTCAATAATAAAAGTTATTCTCGTCACACATTTTTTCCTAGCGAGACAAACAAACTGTTAGTTCACTATTCTTTTCATCATTTTTATTCCTATATGTTCTGCCATTTCACGGATGGTAAAATCGATATTTTCTATTTGATGTCAATAGTCAAACATTTTGTTCAATTCAAAATCATCTACACGAGAACACAAAACACACGCAATCCCACGTATTCTTCAAACGCTTCGTTTGCCCTCACTTAATCTGATTGTATTGATTTCACATAAAAGTGCGCCGGATATAAACCTCGCGACGGATCGATATGCTTGTTAACTGCGAAAGCTGTCATCATTCAGCAATAAGTAAAATGAACAGAAAACCACACATCTGGTTCCTACCCTCGAGTTCATCGCGTTTTCCACCACTCCCTTTTTGGAGGGGAATGGCACTGTTCCAATCCACTTATGTACATAGATTTGAGTATTTAGCCACCCGTAGGAAGTGGATTCTCAAATGACAATCGATTTACAAGCGCGAACAGCAGCATTAAATAGCGCTACAAAGTGCCGCTCAACGATGCATTTAATAGCCGAAGTTAGAACAATTAGGTACATTTCCGATTGACAATCGGCAGCAAAACCATGAGAGAAAAGAACAAAATCAGCAACAACAGCAACCACCATCGACCGTAAACTTCGTTCCAGCCCATATAAATATCAATAATAATGATCATTAGAACGGGTCCCTAATGACATTTTGACAACAACGACTGGTGGCACAGCACGGGAGCCATTTGGAAGGGACTTTCGGAATTCCGTTTGACGTTTTGGCCCTGTCGCGTCACGTCGTCCCGCATGAGCGCATAAATCGCGCAAAGGTGTGTTTATGGTCGGTTTCTCAATTGGGTGGGTGAGGTGAGGGAAGAACACCCAAAAACGGTAGGAACGAAATCATTATCATGGGTTCTGCTGATTGAATGGGCTTGGGGAAACACAGCAGAGACCAAATGACTCCAAATGTGACTTCCGAATTTAGCAATCAAACAACGCAAATGACAACAGATGCTGAGGGGTTCCATTTAATAGGGCTACCGGAAAATTTGCAAGACACACGGTGATGGGATCAAACGTAAGAATAAAAATACTCAAATAACAAGATTTTTGAATACGATCGTTGGTAATTTTTTTTTCGATTATAGTCGTTTTACCATCATTATGGCATTCGCGACTTTATCAACGTTTCAGTTGGCGGATCGTTATTGAAAAACTTATCCGGTACAACTGTGTTCGATGTTTACTCTTGGGCTCGAACTCGCGGACATCGGCTCAGGAGGCAACAAACTTGCCAACTAAGCTATATCACAAGCCCATCGTTGGTAATGAATTCTCCATTTTAAATACCACTGAGCACTGGGCTTGGAAAAATACAACTGCCAACTTTAAAATCTTTACACTGCCCTTCTTCAAGCAGCACTATTCTTCCTTACATTAAGGATTGATTTGATATCGTAAAAAGAAAAAAAAAACATGGTTTTGAAATGGTTTACCGCAAACAACGTTCAAAAGACATCACTTATCACCAGTCTTCCCGGCGCAACTCGGATTTGAAGTGGACGCAAGTTTTTATACTGTATTGAATAAGAAAAATATTCTGAAAAACCAAAATTTTTTGCTTTTCCCGTGCAAAATGTTTCAAAATCCTATTCACGCTTGAGGCTTAACCGCAACCTCTTCCCATGGTCAGATCTAGCTTAGTCGAGCTTGTGACCCTCTAGTAAATAAATGATAAATTTTAGCTTGGACCGGGTGAAATTTTCCATGATTTATTCTTCCCATACTAAGATAAGTAAATCTATCGTACACTGTGGTTCGTTAAAATGTTTAAAAATGCAAATAATCATGTAAAGTAACCATAACTTTTACAATTTTTAACCGAGTTCAATAAATAACCACTTGAAATCATTATTATATATTGACATTTAAGGTCCCTGGAAATAAAAAAAAATGTAACTGCCGTTAAAATTTCCGTCGATGTAATAAAATGCGTTTTTCATCGATTTTAAGTTCATAAACTCACCAATTTTAACAATACAGTTTTTCATACGCAAAAATTAAGTTGAGGTTATCAGTAGCAAATTTATTTACCTAAAATATGTAGAGAAGAGGTTTCAAAATAATGTTATGCAGTCCAAGATTTTTAAATCTGAGTACATAAGTTTCGTACATTGAACAGAATTAAAAAAATTCCGATTGAAATGTTTTTTAATTCAATTTTGAATTTAGCGCATGATATTGCATTTTTACAACAAAAGAAATTAAATTTTTAATCATTTTGGCTTTAAATGGTAATTTTGAAAGTATAAAATTATAATTTGAATAATAAATCGATTCTCTTTCTGTTTTATCTAAAATTCTAAAATTTATTTCCAACATTCATTTGAAAAACGATTATAAAATTTGCATAGTTTCACAGCTATTTTGCAATATTTCTATCTCTTAATACAATTAAGCTAGACATTGTTTTGATTGATTTCACTGTTATGTGAATTATTAAAAAATGAATGGAATCATGCTTAATTGAATAAAACAAAGTATGGAAGACGATTAAATCATTTTTTATTCACGTTTAATCCAGTCTAAAAAAAGTGTTTTCAATTCCTGTTTTCAAAGGCTTTTTCCAAAAGGTAATTCAAATATTATGCGTTAATATAATTTTCATTCTTGTACATTGTCTCACATCTAGCTTACATAAAAAAATGGTTCCTACCATGAATAGAGTTTTGTTCGCGTCTGTCGTCATTCTGGGAACCGAAGCGTCCATTTCCATGGGGCACAAATGAGTTTTTTTTTGTGTGAGGGAGTGTGATCGCATTGCCATTCGATAAACCTTTTGTTTTGAATCTCAAATCTTGAAACTCATAACCCTACTTTCCTTCAAAACGGGGTTTCCCTTAAATATGCAACGAAACAGATTCAGAATCGAAAACCAATCATTTCAACTTCGAAATTCATTAATTGATGATTTATTAAACACAAAAACTGAACTCACGATACTTAACAGAGTGAGCAAAAAAACTAATCGTTTAAGTCATTGCAAATTTGATACTTATATTAAATATTTTTCTAAAAACCGATTTCAGCCTCAACTATATTTTTGGTTTCGTGTTACGCTAAATGCTCAGCTCCACATTTGAAAGAAATTTGATAAATTACACAAGGCAACAAATAAACATTTTTCTGAGGTGCAACGAACTAAAGAGCTTATTTTGATTCATTTCCGAGCCCTGCATTGAAATAAAAAAATAAGGAAAAGGAAGTAGTGAACCAAGTTATAGCAGTTATTTTGCTTACATTTCTCGATTCTGCAAAATACGGGAACTTCGACTAATTACGAAAGAAGTTTTAAACCAAATTGAACTTAAGATATTTTCAAAGCAAACATGAAGTTGTTCTGTAGCCTTTAAGAAAATTTGTATTTGTTCAATTAAATAAAATCTTTTATTTTAACTCTCAAAAATTTTCTGTAGCAATGCGAAAAGTACTGGTAATGATACCTTTTCAAATTTCTAGAATAGAATTTAGCTTTAAAGAACCTCTGAAACTAGAATATCTAGGTACAATAGGATTTCAAGATTGAAAGAGGATAATAAACAGATTCATAATCAGTTTTAAATTTTGTTCAAATCTGATTCATTTTAAAACTTCTGAACGCAACATCACCAAAACAAGAGGTAACAAAAATCTTACAAAATATTTGAGTAGGACGCAAAAATATTCCTATACCATCAGTTCAACATAGGAACCAAAAATTCTGTTCCTTTTCGATTAAATTGATGAAGTTTGTGAAGTATGTATGAAGTTTTTAAAGAAAATATTTCCTGCCAAAGTGTTCAAATATTATTTTATTTTTTCCTTCATAGTTTGTATTAATCATCCAATAAATTTACTGAATATTATTTTAGTTTTGAAATTTTTTACTATAAATTTGTTTTTGTTTTACAATTCTGAATTTTTGTGTCTTCTCGGAATCCTAGAAATCTTAATCATAAAGTTAACAGTGCGACCACAGTGACACGGATGAGATTTATTTTTTAATTGAAATTTTAGTCTATAGGAAGCAAATTACAGAGTTTTACAATTTGCTCGACGTTTCGGCCATTCATCTTGACCTTCTGTAAGAGATAGCTAAAATATTTTATTTTTGATAATTTCTTTATTATAAACTTTACCAATGTATTTCTTCTGTTGTACACTGAGTGTATACCTTAGATGAAGAGAATTCCTGCCGGATTTCAACCTGTTATGTTCGTATATACAAAACCACAATCCATTATCTAATATAAACAAATCCACACCATATTTACAAGAAAGCTTCAAGAAATGTGTCCAGACAAAATCAAACAGTTTTTATTCAATTACGACCTCTGCGAATAAAAAAATCATTAAAATTGGTAAAGTATACACAAATTGACCATCCAATAGAAAAATACAACATGGAACTATCATCATAATAGGTTAAAATCCGGCAGGAATTCTCTTCACACAGTACACAATCAGGAACACATACAGTATAATGCAAAGGTTGTACAACAGAAGAAAAATATTTGTAAAGTTAAAAAAAAAGAAACTATACAAAACCATATTTTGATTATTTCTTGAGGATGGCCAAGATCAAAGGCCGAAACGTATGGCAAATCGAAAAACTCTAATTATTAGGATATATTGACAGTTCTACACAAACACCACCTTAACAGGATGCCTCAGCCCTAACCTCAAACCAAATTGAAAAAAAAACAATTTTCGAAAAGGGCGCACGGTAAACGCGGTTTTCCGGTACTTACTACGGCATAAATTAATTCGAAATCATGGTCGATTGAAAAACATGATTTATATAATTAAAATGAATCAAACGAAAATTTAAATTTCAATCTAAGGTTTTAAGTATAAAATTTCAAGCTTTGAATATTTTGTCGCTTTCAAATACAATATTGAGTCCTAGAAAAAGCAGAAGGTGAAAAAGTGGAAGGTGTTTTCAGAACACAACAGTTTAGATATTTAAGAAAACAAAGACAAACTTATAAAAATATTAAAAAAAAAAATAATTAGATTGAATTTAAACAAAATTTAAAATGAAAACAATAATTAATTTTTAATTAACTTGCCTTAACATTTTCAAAACTAATTAAATTAAACAAAATTAAATTGATAAAGCAAGGAAACAGCATTTAGGTGCCTACAATTTAATGTTTGATTTCGTAGATTGAGCTGAATCTTTTGTCAAATTTTGTCTACTACCTTGCGTTTTAGTGGTATGGAGTTTATAAACTTCAAAATATATCAGCTTTAAGTGGAACCAATCGTTGATAACTGTTGAAATAACAAATTTACGTAGAAGAAAACATCTGATTCTGATTTTTTTAATAAACCTATTCATTCAATTTAAGAAAAACATTTTAAAGCGGATGATTCTTGATCTAAAAAACTTAATTTCTACAGTGTTTAAAAATTTGGAAAGATATCATAACAAGTATTTCTGACATTACTGAATTAAGTTTATAATTCTAAATAAAATAAAATTCATTTCACAAAAATTGGCTCAAACCGGTAAAACGATTACATTTTTGCATTAAAAATATATAAAATAACATTTGGTTTAAAACTTATTTCAAAAATGAGAAAATTAAACAAATTGAAAATCTTTTACATTGTTAGGTACAGGTTTTATTATAGACTATTCCTTACATTACTTTAACAAAACTTTATATAGTAGCCTGCTTTAAAACTTTAGATATTACTTGGGTCATGAGCTCAAAATTATTTTAAGTCCTGAAGAAATTTGAGAATTGATTAAAAACTTTTATTTTAAAATGTTACGTTTTTAAGCTGGGCAAAAAATGGAAAAAACTCTAAATCGATTTAAAAATATTTTCAAAAGTTTTTTTTAAAAAAAAAAGCTGATGGAAAAATAACATAATAAGATCCAGATCATCCGAATTAGTCAAAATTAGCTTTAAAATACTTTGCCCTCGAATAATGTAAATTTTACGGACCGGAGAGTTCAAGGAGGCGTTGCCTTGTAAGGACGTCCTAATTTTCGCTCCGTTAAATTAGTTTTCCCAGAAATAGTTTAAAAAAGATAAAAAGAACATCGAATCATCTGATTATAACAACGAAGTTGAACATTATGGTGAAGTGCGCTGTAGCTTATGGAAAAATCACGTGAATATTTCATACACCGGAATAATGTTAGAAGAGGCTTCAGATGTTCCGATGCAATAGATTCCAGTACCGTAAATCGGGGTAACATTGATCACCGAGGTAACTTTGATCAACAATAATTTTTTCCACATTATCATCAATAACTCAGTCTATAGTTTGAATTTTTGAAAATTGTTTGAAAGCCTATTTATTGAGTATGAAATAGGAAAAATTTTGTTTGTATTTGAAATTTTTTTTCTGTGAGTAAAAATGTAATTTCAAAATCGTAAAATTTCTATTTTTTCCAAGCCTCGCAAACAAACAACTCTCCTGATGATACCAAAAAGCATAAAGAAGCAAACGGGTTGTGAATGTTTCTTTGTATATGTATAGTTCGAGTGCTGTTTTTCACATAAATGACTATGATAAATTTTTAATATTTGAAAAATAAGGACATGTTTCAAGAGTAAGCCCGTATTGGAAAAATGGATTGGAATCCTTTCAAATCGTTAACTTTGAAGAAAAAATGAAAATGGATATAATGGGAGAGCCCAGGGAAATGTGTGAAGGTTACATTTCATTTGTATTTAGAAGCTGAAACTATTTAACAATTGTTATAATTTTTGCCCCTTAATGTATGCAGCATCGTTGTTCTTTTTTCGATTATACATAAATGTTTAGAAAGAAAACGTTAAAAAGCAAGGAAAAAATTTATAAACTAGCATTTGTAAATATTATGAAGGTATTTTGTAACCTTTATGATCAAGAAAACTCGTTAAAACCGTCAAAATCTTACCAAAGACTAATCAATGTAACCCCAAAGCATCAAATTCTAAACAGAGACGAAATCGATTTTTAAATCAAATTTAAAGCAGTCTAATAAAATTCTGCAACCCTATTTTACGTTCATAGGAGTCCAGTGTAAAAATTTGAAACATGCCACATTCCCCTTAACAGAAAAATAATCGAAAACATTGAAAAAATGATGAATCTTACTCCGTTTTACGGTTCCAAAAACGCGTCTGCTCTGCTACTGATAACTAAAAAGCACGGATCTGGATCGGTGAAAAGTGCATCGTCACATCAAACTTTTTACAGATTTTCATTTTCCATGATGCCTCCATGACGTTCAAAACGTTTTTGAACGTGATGTTGAGCATGGTGAGTGGATAAATTAGTTTTCTTCAAGAATATTTCATATCAGCATTATTTTATGTAAATCAATTTTTAGTATTAAAGTAGAGGATACTAAGTTTTAGATTTTGTTTTGCTAATTTTGATGACCATCTTGAGTCATGACTTCCAACTTATTGATGTATAAATTAGTATTGGATGAATTAATTTTGATGTTAAAATGGCTGGTTTCGAATACTGAACTTGTTTCATTCTTGGACATTCTATAGATGAGGTAGGGTTTTTATACATTTTTTTTTGTTTCGATTATAGTCGTTTTACCATCTTTATGGCATTCACGACTTTATCAGCGGTGCAGTTGGCGGATCGTTATTGAAAAACTTATCCGGTACAACTGTGTTCGATGTTTGCTCTTAGGCTCGAACTCGCGGACATCGGCTCAGGAGACAACAGACTTGCCAACTGAGCTGTATCACAAGCCCGGTTTTTGTATATGAAGTTAAGAGTTTCAATACAAAAGTTTGATTGAATTACAAATCAAAATTTATAGTAAAAATTAGTTTCAATTCGTGAACGATATATATGTGGTGTCGTAAATTGAAATGTCTCAAGCCTTGGGCGTTTTAAGACAAATTTTCGCCAGAGCAAGCAAAATTTCTTACTTTCTTGTTAATATTTAAAATCGTTTAAGATCAAATAATTTCCCGTTTATACGTTGAAAATTCTACTTGGAAAAAAATCTCCAGGGAGGGGGGGGGAGTTAAACCCCTAAAACCTCCCCCTTCCTTGGCGATCAAGTCTCCTCTTAAAAAGTTAAAGAGGTTGTACATAAGCCACGACCGCAAGGTTAACGTAGAATTACGACAGCCGGTCCTGTGTCAATAGGATATGTTTGATAATAAATTTTTCAATCTCGGAAAATGTTGATCGTTTTGACATGAATTATATATTCATTCATCAACTATCACGGCCAATTGAGACAGATTGTAGCTCTAGAAAATTGCATGGCAAAAGGCGAGAAAGTATTTGTAGCTGCTTCAAAATCCAATGCAACTGAGCCAATGCGCCTGCAATTATGCAACTACAAACCTCAAGCGTTTTATCAAACGCTTCGGAGAAAAAAGTTTAAAGATTCAGTATCATGCATTTAATTCGAATCAGTAAGGGAAATGCGCACTATATGGAGTTTGCGAGACGGACAATCGATTTCAGGCATCGAATTTTGTGTAAGGGGCCTACAAAAGGGGTCGTCATTGTACATTGAATGGAGATGAAAACTCAACAACAAATTTAACTTCAATGAAAAGCACACATAATAAAAAATTATTTAGAGAGTGAAATTGTTTTCAGGTTTTTCCAATGGAATTTTTTGCTTGAAAAAATATTATATATCAATGAATGGTGTCATACTCAAACTTCTACACATTTTAATTTCGTGAAATTTTTCTGTTCAGAAATCGGGACCGCGGATTACTTTTCAATTTTTTATTAATGTTCTGGTTTAAGATTTGAACCGTGGATTTATCTTTGCCATGCACAATAAAAAATTTATTTCAAATTTCATCTCTATAGAAAAACGTTATTGAAAAGAAACGAAAGGTTTATAAAATTTTAATCAAATGTTGTAAAATTTTTTAATGTTCAAAAAATTACAGGTGGCCATACAAAAAAAAATTAAATGAATTTTTTTTCAAGTGACTCATGCCTTTGTAAAGTATCCTGAAGCATTTAGTTGGCTGTCCCCGCAGTTGTGGAAAATTGCTGAATCTGGACGATGCTGCTGATGTGGTTTGGTAGGCTTTTGGCCGAGTTTGATTTTCTCAAAGGAACCGAATGTTTTCAAGGTTTTGTTTATGTTCCGGCAACCCTATGCCAGGCCACTGCTACACCAGTTCAACATTATGGTGGTGAAGCATAATGAACGTTCCGGGTTTCAGTGAAAATGATTTACTCAGCCGAGCATAGTTGTCCTCGTCGTCCTGATGAAGAACTTCAAACAGCACAATCCTAGCAAGCAGCCTTCTCGCAACAGCATTGCACACATATCTGGTCGCAACAACCGACCGACCGAGAGAAAGACCAAAAACCAAATGAAACCGGGTCGGGGCAATCCTTGCACTTTTATAACTTCGCATCTAGTGCAGTTTGGGTCGACGATCGGGGATTTTTCGCTCGGATGTTTTGCTCACCAATTTGTATTAGCGCGTTATTACTTATTAGTATTGGTGTACCAACACATAGCCGACCCAAAATGTTATTCGGAAAAGATGTCCGTGAAAGAGGCGTTTTTCGTGACGCGAGATCCGTTCGCGAATTTCAATTTGCCCCCCTATAGTGTTGCCGTAAGACGTAATTCTACGTCAAAAATATCACAATTTTTTCGTCCCACGAAAATGCTTCTTATTCAACTACGGATTCGTTCTAACATTTGGAGCATATAAACTTGAAGTTGCATGCTGTCAGATATGCAAAGACGGCGAGATGCTAAATTTTTTCAAAAAGATATGATGGAAATGGGACCAAGTATCCCCATTCTTCCCTACTGTTCAAAGGGGAGAAACATAACAAGCTCTTTTATGGGCATAATGTTATAAACAACAACTTTTAAACAACTTAAATTAGCATTAAAAAATACCCATTTATTTAGTTTTGGGCAAAATAAAAATCAGATTATGTACTTTGTTTTGAAGCTCATGAGGCTCGAAAGACACATTCCAAGTGTTTCAACCGCTCACAAGTGATTTTTATCCAAAAAATCTAAACTGGTTAATAATTTTGATACTAGTTCAAATCACACAAAACCAACGGAAAAAGGGAAGAAAAAAGATTTTATTGCTTATTTTTCATGGTTATAAATACGAAAGTTGAATATTGAAAAAGAGTTAATTTTGGCTAATTTAGCTATATAGTTGATTGAAAACAAATGGATAGATTATTTCGAGGATTAAAATATTTATGATATTTGACACTAACAATTAATCCTTCCTCATGTTTTAATTAGTTTTTGTGTATATTTCATACGTTCCTTTAAAAAGATGTCATAAACTGTCGCAAATTCACGTTTAAAACAGGAAAAAATGGTCACGTTTGAATTGGTAACTCTACCGCATTTCGATCACCAAAACGACAAAACACGGGAGTATCAAACTCCACAAAACCCGGTTATCGAAGTTTTTTTTCCCTCTTCGGTGCTAATCATTTGAACCAAGTTTTGCCCTTTTTATCCAGGAAAACAGTCATGTTGTAGGCTGCAACATGGCCAGCAAAACAAAACAGCTAAACACGGAACACAGTCGGAGACCCACAAAACGCGTTCTCAAAGTTTGGGACACCCAACAACGACGACGACGACGACGTTCGCGTGTCTAATGAATGAAAGAACCTAGACGACGACCCTGCATGAGTCGGACAAAGTTTGGCTGTTCCATTCATTGTCACTGGTTGGCTGGATTTGTGACTGTTACGTGGACCCGACGTGGGGGAATGGGATGAATGAATGACAGCAAATGAGGAAAGGCCAAAATGAAATACTTCGTTTTTTTTGTGATTGATTGTTTTCTAGTACGCTGCTGGATGGCTGACTGGCTGAGGCGGATGACTTTTGACCGTTGTCGAACAAAAGTGGGAGCCAGTGGGGGAGGAGCAGGCCAAGTATATTTTTTGCAAAAAGAGGACCGACTTTGCGCCAGTAATGCTCCTCTATTACGACGGATGGGCGACGAATGTTGGGATCCGTGAAGATCGTCCTGAGTAGATAAGTTTCGGGGGAGTTTGGTTGGTTATTTTCGTGTTTGGTTGGTTTCCTTCCGCCAAAAAAAAATCAAACCGGCAGCCCTGGAATAGCAAGGTAATGCTGATAAGCGATGAAAAGATTTATGGCAGTTGAACAAGATATCGTGATAGGTTGTTCGACCGTCGAAAATGTTTCGTAAAATAAGAAACTCACTCTCGTTAGCGCATGAAGCGGTTCAAGAAATCTATCCACAGCTAAACAAACTTCCACGCCAAATCCATGTTCCTGAAAACGAAACGGTAGCAAAATCCATAATCAAGACAAATTCGTGATAAAGTGCTTGAAAACAAACTTTTACTTTGCTGTGAGTGGATATTCAGTTTGGTACACAAGTTATGAGTAGATACACAAGAAAGTGACAGCTTTTAACTTTGTTTTAGATCGACTTGGTGAAGTTCCTTAGTATAATTATTGAGGAAATTGAATCAGATAACCATAAATTTTTATTATCACGTTTTCCATCATAGACTTTCACTTGCTAATTTTTCTTCTCGATGCAGTTGGCGGATAAACATTGAAAACCTTATCCGGTACTACAATGTTCGATGTTTAATCTTGAGATTGAACTCACGGTCATCGGCTCAGGAAGCAACTGACTTGATAACTGAGCTATATCACAAGCCATATCAAAATCACTTGATTTTCACATTGTTACAAAAAAGTATAAAAATTCATAAAAAAAATACAGTTAGATAACCCTAGCTCCATTATTGTTTTTATTCATTTTTATGGTTAATTTTTTTTAAATAATTCATGAAAATACAAATGAGAATGGTATAACGTACGCACAAACTCTCAAGAATCACAGTTTAAGGAAAGTTGACAGTCAATAACGATGAATATGAAATATTTTTCGGAAGTGGTTAAAAACTTATATGAAAAGTTGGTGTCAATTTGTGAAACAATTATTTTTCAATTCAATCGACTAACTTTCATAAACCAAAATGTAAGTTAAACAAATAATAACCCAATACATAAACATGAAAACTTATCAGAAATGATAACTTAAGTCGTTTACAATGGTGTTGCGAATCGGAATTCCAACTGCATAGTGAAAAGATCGTATTAAATGTCGTCTGAAGTCAGTTTAAATTAATCGGATATGATAGAAAGTCCGTCATGTTTGGAAATTTTTAAATGATTTTGCTCCCACGCGGCCTTCAAGTGAGAATAACATCGCAATGTTTTCTCTGCAACCATCTGTGCATCCATCCAGATGGCTTAAAATCAGATGGGAATCTAGTAATATTGACTACTGAAAGAACTGGGAAATATTGTCTCTGCAAACGATTTGAAGAC
Organism: Uranotaenia lowii; assembly: GCF_029784155.1. NCBI lineage: Eukaryota > Metazoa > Arthropoda > Insecta > Diptera > Culicidae > Uranotaenia > Uranotaenia lowii. The sequence goes on along the minus strand of NC_073692.1, from coordinate 283,465,599 downwards.
TATGATTGAAAAATCTTGCGCTCTCTTGCGCTCTCTTGCATTCTTTCGAAAGGTTCGAATAAGGTATCAGATTACGCCCAATTGGTGTAGTTTCAGTCACTTTAGAAAGAAACGAAACTTTTGTATGTATTTGCTCCTACTTTGGTAGGTGAATGATGTTTTTTAAACTTTCATACGATTCTATGATATATATGGAACGTTATCAAAACAACATAAGAATATAGCTTCAAAAATGTTTGCTGGGAAATCAAGCAAGCGCCGCAAGCGAGTCTGGTGTTGGTATGCCATGCGTACTGGGTTCGATTCCCGGTATCGGCAAGAAAACTTTTGGGTTCGAATCCCATAAGTGGCCGACAGGTAAGATGTGTTTCCTCTTATAACTGACTATATAATAAGAATGTTCAATCAGTTGCCAGCGGATGCCGGAATACCTGTAAGTAAACTAGCCCACCTGATTGATTCGTTCTTCCAAAATAAACATACATCAACACAATACACTCACTCCATAACAGTTCACACGAAGCCATGGGGTCCGGGTATGATGTAAGCGTTGCATTGGAGATTTGTCGAACTTAATAATCTAAAGAATGCATGTGAGCACATACTTAGACAGAAACTGCGGTGAATCCGTGCACCCATGGTGGAAAACCAACACAACACACAAAAATGTTTGCTGGGAAATCAAAATATTTTGAAAATTTTATTTATAAAATCTTGTTTGCTAAGACAAACTTATAACTTTAAGTTCCTATTAAAAATCAAAGCTTATTTTATTCTGAGTTTAGGTAGTACAAATCTACAAAGCTGAATCTTTTTCCGAGATACCAAAGATATTTAGTGCTGCCTTTGATTATTTTGGGGCCGCTGAATTCCAATGCTTTTTTCCATTTTAATAGTTTTTTTTAATAGGAATGAAAATTCAATGAGTACAAGACCTCTCCCAGACCACGAAAAAACTTTATTTCTGAAAAAGCCCACTCCGCTTTCCCTTTTTTTCTATTTTCGAATTTGAATTTAAGAAGATTCAAAACTGGTTTTACCATAATGGTTTGTGAACGTTCTTTAAAATAAACTAGAAAATTTCATCGGTTGGCGATTAAACGATTAAAATCAAACAAAAAATCCCAAATTCCAGATCCCATGGTCCAGATTCGTCTAGATTGCTTCTTTGTTCTCAATAATGTTGTATTTCTGTGCACCTTTATTCATCCCCTTGTTATAAGACCCAAAATTTAGACTTTGCTCGAATCATGAGTTCTCATTAAGTGAACGCCATTGGCATAAGACGTGATCGCCAACGGCGGTGATTCGATTTGAGACCACCGGCATTATCCTCCTAGAGCAAGCGCATTGCTTATGAGTAAGGGAAACATAATAAAAATATTTTCATGTCCCTCTTTACCCCATCACAAGATTAAGGATGATGAAAATCCAGCAACCATTTTTGTAGGTATTTTTCTTAACAATTTTTTACTTTCATTAACATCATAAAATGGTCGTACGAAACTCATAAAAACAGCATTTATCTACCGAAATAAGCGCAATATATGTACATATTATTAACTTCTGGCTTAACCTATACCAATTATACAAATTAGACGATATTCGACACCTTATTCGTACATACTGAAAGTATGCAAAAGAACCTAAGTTTTTACTCTCAACGCATGCAAACCGTTGCCAGCGACATATTTGGTGCTACTTTAATTGGACACTTCTTTGAAATACCTGGCTGTTTTCTCACTTGAAGACAGCGCGGGAAAACAAAATGAGTGCAATCGGACATTTTAAAATATCCTATATAAAACGAATTCAAGTAACCACTTTTACAATCGTTTTCTTTTTTGATAGGAATTGCGATTCGCAAGTACGTTGTTACCGACTTGTGCAATCATTTCTAATGCAATTTCATGTTTTCAAGGAACAAATAAAAGGCAGCCAGGCTATGCCTCAGGTAGTACAATGGTTCAGCTACCTGATGGCAAGATGAAGGTAAACGTTGGTATGAGTTCGATTCTCACTACCCGACGGTAATTTATTTTATTTCATTGTTTCTGGGATGAATTATCCAAAACGATGATAATCTCACAAAATGATTTTCTTGTTTCGCTTGAATGTAGTGGTCATGTATCATTTTGCTTGGGAGCTCGAGTTTTTATGCCAGTACCCAAGCAACCAAAAGTTCGAATATCACTTAAGAAACGAACTATAGTGCTTTACCAATCATATCATCTTTGGTACAGCACACTTTTCAGCGCATTTTTGGCATAAAGTTAGCGCCGAGCGCCCTTGAAATTTTGCAACCTCTTCTTTGGGTGTAGTTGCTCAATGTTTGTTCACTGATAGGCTTGTTAGTTTACTACAACTATGCTCAAGGAGCATACCTTGTAATTCAAAATATGTCACACTTCGTTATATTCGGTTATCCAAATGTTATTTCACGGAACTGCAGTTTGGAACTCAAGGGAGTCTCAATAAGAATCTTTGGAAGAGAATCTGATACAAGTCAGTTTCAATCTCTTTTCAGTTTATTTCTTTGAAACTGACTTTCACATGTTCATCATTTTGGTTCTGGTAAAAGTTGTGATGCTATAACATATAAGTAGTAGCTAGCAGGGTTGCAAGATGGTTTCGTCAAAAATCAGGACACTGTGTAGAAAAAAAATCAGGTTCTTCAGGACTCCACTTATTTTATGAAATTATATAAATAAAGGTGAAAAAAGGTAACTGTTGACGCCTTAATTTACGCAACAGAAGGAGAAGGCTATTTCCTGGCCTGCAGTTTATATAAAAAACACCTTTTCTGAATATGAAATAAAGTAAAATTTATTAGTTAAAGTGTTCAGGAATATCTTCCAGTCATGGCCGTAGGAACGGGGGGGGGGGGGGGGGGGGGGTTTGGGAGTTAAACCCCCCCCCATGAAGGTCCAAAAAAGCAAACGAGGTTTTCTACTCTCTACTCAAAATTTCAAATCCATAATCAAATTATGATCAAAGAGCAAAGATATTCCAGAGTAACATTGTAGACTAAAAACTAATGCCAAAACCTCAAAAACCCATCCCAAGTTCAAGACTCTGTTACAGTTTTCCAAAATTTTCTCACTTATTCATAGAATAAGGTTGTCAGAATTTTTTTCAGCACGTATCCGGGTCTGAAAAATTCGGGCTGTTTTATATTTAAAAAACCTAGAAAAACCGGGTATTTGGTTTCAAAATTGTCGACCAAAATTTAGGCAATACCGGCCAATTTGGATCGGAACCTAGGAAATCATCAAAAATCAAGAAAAACTTGAAAAAACCTTTCATGATTTTTTTTTAAACTTGCTTCAGAAATGTCGGACACATAAGCAAAAAAAAAATTACAACTCAATTTGTTTTTTAAAGTTTGATTTAAAAATGAGAATAAGAACAGACCTGGCAAAATACGGTTTTTTTCTATGAAATCCGGGCAACCGGATGAGCGAATTTCTCCAACATTTTATATTAAATATCCGCGAATATTTATACTACTTATCAAGCAACCTGGCAAACTTATCATAGAAATTCAGTTCTGAATATTTATCTTTAAATTAAACCAATTTTGGAGGTTCTGGTGTATTTCTACATATTTTCGTATTTCTGATTCTGATTCTGAAGTTTAGGATTCTTGATTTTTAGTTCGAATAATCATTAAAAATCAGGAATTAAATATTTACTGCTTTGAAATCCTGGTTAAAATTCGGTTTTACTTTTCATATCAAATCTGAATCATGTGTTTGGAAAATCATTTGCATTTTCAATGTTTTGATAATAGTTTTCCGAATATGAAAAAAGAAGAATTTGGTTTTATTCTTTATTCTATCACAAATATTGAACACATTACCTAAGTGATGATCCAGAATTGATAACTCAGATTCAGATTCATCATTCAAAAATCACATTTTAATTCAGATTTACAACACAGAATAAAAATAAATAATAGAAAAAATGAATTAAGATTAAACCAGCGATACAGAATTTAAATAACAGATTCATGAATGATGGATCAAATTCAAGTTCAGAATTCAGATTTAAAATTCAGGAAAACATTTAACTTGTTAATGGGTTTTTCAATCAACATAAAATTGTAGAGGAATTCAAGAGAACATGAACTGAAAAATTTGCTTGTCAATTATTAGATTTAAAATTTTTATTCAGAATTACTTTGTATACACTATACAGCTGAAAATCACAGATACAAAGAAGAATTTGGGTTAATTTTATATGTTTTGTTTTATGCAAAATATCCCAAATTATATTTTGAAAAACTCATCCACAGGATTTTTGTTATGGAATTGATTCTTCATGAAAAATATTTCCTGTTAAAAAACCTGATCTTCACCTGAAAAATCTGCTCAAAATTCTATATTTTCTCGGTGTATTGTATAACATTATTGATATTGCAGTTTTTAAAGCTAAATTTAAAGTTAAAATCATAAATTTAGTTCAAGTTTGCATCAAGACTTTAGGCTAACAACCTACTGCTCCCGATTTTAAAATTGTTACGGAATCCGAAAGAAATGACCGACCTGGAACTTTGACGACGACTTTTAGCATGAAAACACGGATACGAATTGGAACTTGGAATGTTTTAACCCTTGCTCAACAAGGCAAGCTGGCTCAATTTGCTAGAGAAGCTAGCCGCCTCAAGCTTGTAATTCTGGGACTGAGCGAAGTCCATTGGCCTAGCACTGGAGAACACAAGACACAGTCCGGGCAAGTCCTGCTTTACTCTGGCATACGAGTAGAAAACGCTACTCGGGAACGAGGAGTTGGTTTCCTGTTAAGCCTACGGGCCCATTCGGCCCTCATTAGATGGGAACCGATAAACGAAAGAATAATCGTAGCCAGATTCAGAACACGGGTTAGAAACCTTACAATGGTCCAGTGTTATGCGCCAACTGACGTTGCCGACTTGCAGGAGAAAGAGCAGTTTTACAGTCAACTGAACAGCGTGGTTGAGAGAATTCCGAAGGGTGACATTCAAATCCATTTGGGCGACTTCAACGCAAAGATTGGCTCCGACAATCAGGACCTTGAGCGCATCATGGGGCGCCATGGCCTAGGACAGATGAGCGAAAACGGAGAGCTGTTTGTAGAATTTTATGGCAACAGCAACATGGTGATCGCCGGATCGCTCTTCCCCCATCGACCAGCACATAAGGTCACTTGGATATCCCGAGATGGCCGAACAGAAAATCAAATTGACCACATCTGCATCAGCCGAAAATAGAGAAGGAGCCTTCTTGATGTCCGCAACAAACGAAGCGCAGACATTGCATCTGACCATCACCTCGTCCTTGGCGAGATACGACTGAGAGTTGCGCGTGTCCAACGGCGCGAGGAGAAAGTCGGGTGTCGATACGACGTCCGCCGGTTGGAGAATCCAGAGGTGAAAAGGGCATACGTTGAACAGCTAGAATCCCGGGCCTCGGAGCTGCCGACAGATGGAACAGTCGAAGAACAGTGGTGTGGAATCAAGAATGCCTTTATCACGACGAGCCATGGTTCTCTCGGTAAAGTTTGTGGACGAAGGAGTGAATGGATGTCGGATGAAACTTGGAGGATGGTTGATGATCGGAGAAAGGCGAAAGTCGGAATTGAGCAGGCATGTACCGGGTCAGCCAAAGCAGCCGCCCGCTTACGATATGCGGAGCTGGAAAAGGCAGTTAAACGAGCTTGTAGACGAGACAAGAGAGCCTGGACAAACTCTCTAGCCGAAGAGGGAGAAAGAGCCGCCGCCAATGGAGATATCCGATTACTTTATGACATTTCTCGCCGCCTTAGTGGTGCAAGGACTAATGCAAGAATGCCGCTGAAAAACCGAGCAGGTCAGTTGCTGACAGATCGAACAGATCAGCTCAAGCGTTGGACTGAGCATTTTGATCAACTTTTCCGAGTTACAAATAGCAATGGCCAACAGAACCCGCAGCTCGAGGCGCCCACAGTAAGTCGCATTGATGGCGTCAACTCGGAAGCGCCCTCGCTGGCTGAAATAGAAGCGGCAATCAAGGACATGAAATCCAACAAAGCGCCTGGAATCGATTGCATTCCTGCTGAAATGCTCAAAGCCGACCCTGCCTTGTCAGCACAAATGTTGCACCGTCTTTTCGCTGACATTTGGGATACTGCAACATTCCCGGCCGACTGGATGCAGGGTATCCTTGTAAAGGTCCCGAAGAAAGGAGACCTGACAGAGTGCGGTAACTGGCGAGGCATAACGTTGATCTGTACAACCCTCAAAGTACTCTGCAAAGTTATCCTGAACAGGATCCAGGAGAAAATCGACGCTACACTCTGACGGCAACAAGCTGGATTCCGATCCGGACGATCATGTGTGGACCACATCACAACGCTAAGAATAATACTGGAACAAATCAACGAATTCCAGGACTCTCTTCTGCTGGTGTTCGTTGATTTCGTAAAAGCATTCGACCGACTCAACCATGAAAACATCTGGGCGGCTCTAAGGCGACGAGGGGTCCCAGAGAAACTAGTCCATCTCATCGAGGCCCCACAGTACGAGGCATTTTCGTGCAAGGTCTTGCACGACGGTGTCTTGTCCGAACCAATCCCGGTAACTGCTGGAGTGAGACAAGGATGTATTCTATCACCGCTACTTTTTCTAATCGTTATGGATGAGATTCTGATTGGATCGATTGACTGTGCACCGAACCGAGGATTGCCGTGGAATCCTTCAACAATGGAGCAACTGAACGACCTTGACCTGGCTGACGATATTGTTTTGCTCGCCCAAACGCAACCGGATATGCAGAGCAAACTCGACGATCTCACCGAAAGTTCCAAGGCAGCAGGTCTCAAAGTCAATGTCGGAAAGACCAAGTCAATGGAGATCAACACAGGAAATCCCTCCAGTTTCATGGTAGCTGGGCAACAAGTTGAGAAAGTGGAGTGCTTCCAGTATCTTGGTAGCCAGATAACGCCTGATGGTGGTACCAGAAAAGACATCGAAACCCGGATCAGAAAGGCCCGATTTGCGTTTGCGAGTATCCGAAACATCTGGCGGTCACGCCAGATCTCTCTACGAACGAAAATCCGAATCTTCAACTCAAACGTCAAATCCGTATTGCTGTACGGGTGCGAAACTTGGTGCACATATGCGGTAACGACGCGAAAACTGCAAGTATTTGTAAACCGCTGCCTGCGGAATATCATCCGCGCTTGGTGGCCTGGCAACTGGATCTCGAATGAGGAACTACATCGCCGGTGTCATCAAAAGGCGCTAGAAATCGAGATTCGGGAACGTAAGTGGAGATGGATTGGGCACACGCTGCGAAGAGATGAAAACGAGATTTGCAGAGAGGCGCTAGATTGGAATCCAGAAGGTCATCGAAGAAGAGGCAGACCCAGAAACTTGTGGCGGCGAAGCCTAGCCGCTGAAATCCGAACTGTCGACGAGAATCTTGACTGGGACCAAGTGAAGACGCTGGCTCCGGATCGTCAACAGTGGAGGTCTTTTACCACGGCCCTATGCACCGGAGCATCGGCGCGGGATCATTAAGTAAGACCAAGCCCACCGGGCGTTACTATTTCGGTCGGTATTTTAGATGGTTTGATTGGTTGCGTTTTTATCTATTTACTGATTTTCGCACCCATTGTTGCCATCCAGGTTGATATTTGTGTTTGTTTATTTTCTCATAGCGACGACCGGCTGCGTTTCTACCAGGTTGCTACATAAACGCATCCTGTAACAACCTACTGCTCGAATGCTATTTCTCGAATCAAGTTAGCGACTGTTGGTGCGATGATGGGTTGATAGATATGTTGCTGAATGTACTCGATTCGAGGTTTAGCAACCATTGGTGGGCATGGTCTAAGTAAGTAAGTTTGCATCAAGAAAATTTGACCTGACATTTTTTTATCCCTTACTGTTTTTTTGGAATTTTTTATTTATTTTCTTCAAAGGTTAGAATCTTGGAATTTGCAAGAGTTTGGAAGATTGGGTTGGTTTGATTTGAGCATAGAATAAGTTTTTTTAGAAGGTAAGCCTAAAAAGAAATTAATTTATGCTCAAATAAAATAATTTAATAATAAGACTCTTAAATAAACTCGAAAGTTTTAACCATCGATAAAAGAAAATTACAATTCGATTTTGTGACCTCTGGCTGAGAAGACTTAACGCTAAGCTCTAGGCCACGATCGGCGGCTAAAGCTAATACAACTTAGAATCGGGTCTTCCGGTTTTTGTACCGAGGAACTAATGACAGCGTTTTAATCTTTAAGGTTTGTTAATCTTGTCATGAAATTTTTGTCTGGATTGATACGCGCTTTTTTACACGTTCGTCGCCACGGCACCCATATTCGAGTGACGGGTGTATTTCCTGATTTCCTGGGGGACCCCATCACATCAAAAAGCGTGTGACGCTCTCTTACTTAAGTGACAAATTGGGGACACTGACAAAATTGTACATTAAATAAAAAAATAGTGACGAAATCGGGTAAAAAAGGTTACCAAATTGGGGGGTAGACAAAATCGGAGGCAGACATAATCGGTGCGTGACAAAATCGGGTATCCACTGTATTAAATGATATAATATTTTTCCAATTCAAAGTTAATAATCCAAAATTTATATTGAGATAAAAAAAATTGTTTTTAAAAATTGTCCAAAACTTCTGAAATCTGTGGATTTGTGATGGAAATTTGCGGAAAAACCTGTGAAATTATAATTTTTTTTTTTTTTTTGTGATTTCGACATCCTTGCAACTTCTTTGCAAACACTCTATGATGATTAGGAATAATTAGACTTTCAAAATCCCGAGATCGAAAAATCCCGGAATTTTACCTTGCGAATCTTAAAAGTTATATTCCAGATAGCTTAAAAACAGTTTTTGCGGATATATTTACCCGCAAGTCGGTAATTTGGCAAGCCAAGTTGTATGTTTAACAGTTGCAAATTTGGCTGTAGAAAGAAGATAAAATTATTCATCACTGAAGCAGCCATGTAATGACAAGTTAACAAGTTGAAATGTCTTCAGGAGGTAGCTTTACCGATGACCCAGTCATTAAAAGGCTCCTTGAGGTACTAACTCGATCCAGCTAGCTTCAACTGGAAGCACCTAGGATAAATTGTATTGGTACCAAAAGAATAATTTTGCTGTTTTTGTATTATATTTTAATTTACCAATCTACCCACAGTTTCGTCCTATCGAAAGATATTGGGCAATAATCAAATGAAACCATGAAAAATGGTTTCAAATCAATAAAATCATCATCTTATATGGCAAAGTGGTTAAGAAAGAGTGGCCAACATTCGACAAAAAGTTCAAATATCCATCAAAACTGCAAAAAAAAATTTCGTATTTTTCCCTTAAAATTTCATGAAAACCATAACGAAAAAGCTTTTATCAACTTTGCACGCTATTTCCTCATAGGAAAATTGGTAATTGTACGTGACCCGATTTTAGGTGCTTGTATCAATTTCAAAGTATTTTCCCTTATAGTATCTATGTTTATAAGAAAGTGTTATTCAGATATTTCGAAATAAAAATTAACAGTAGAATTTTCAATCTACAAAATATCGAGAATCTGCAGTAAATGTGTAAAGGTAGCAACACGAACCATAATTGTAGCATTCAGATTATTTTCTCACTGATACGCTAGAAATTAATCAATTGATGAACTTGTTTGAAAAATTGTAGGATTTATGAAAAATATCCCATGAATTGCCATATTAAAATTTTGAAAGATGTTTTTTTTTTCTTATCGCTTACAGATCAACGCCAAATAAGTTCAATTTTGACTAAACATTACGTATTTTCTACAATCCAATTTCAAAATCTTCGAGGCAAAGCCCTCATCGATAGATGATTGTTTTACAGTAAGGATTGACTTTTTTCAAATCTTTAAATTGCTGTTTACCAACAAGAATTAATATCCCAAATTGCTTAGTTACTAAAAAGCCATTGTTCAAAATCGACTCCAGTTGATAACAAACTGATGCTTCCGTTTCGGAGAAAGCTTTTATAGCTGGAGATAAATCCTGGCAGCATGCGTCTTAATCCCTTTATAATTGGACAATGAGATAAGATAACAATCTCTAACCTTCAAAATTGAACGCAGTATGTTGTTGTTGAATCAGCAGCACCAGCAGGACAAGCCGCACTCTTCCAGACAGCCACAGAACTTGTTCCGGTTCCAGCACACACCTAGCTAAGCAGTCGGACGAAAACAACACTAGCTAGCCCGATGACCAATTTTCTTCTCTTATTACCCCACCCTGACGACGACGACGACGACGATGACGTGTGTGTGTATGTGTACCCTTCTTCCGTGTATGTGTGCCTCCGGCCTAATCCAGCTTGATGAATTCAGGTTGTTTTGCTTGTGACAGCTGATTGATGTCGGTACTGCGGCAGAGAGGTTATCCCTTTTCTTCCCTGAGCTTCTCTGGATGTCGTTGATTAAACTTGCTGGTTTTCTTTTATTTTCACATTCACAACACCGAAAGCCCACCTTGCTTCGAAGATAACTTGCTAGCCGTATTTCGCTTCTCTAAATTCTGGAAAATTTGTTATTTTTCTTCATCCATTTACGGTATCTTCAGAGGTACACTCTTTCCACTTTCTCGGCTCAGGATCAGGCTCGTGCCTGGATATACTTTTTATTTTCACAACACAGATCGAAATCAAAAACACTCTGGAGCCCCCCTTCTGCTTCTTTTTCTCTTTCGCCCCTTTCCCAATAGAAACACCAAACAAGTTCACTACGATATATCAAAGCTTCCTCGTACAAAAACACTTGTTTGCTCACAAATCTACAACCCCCCAGGAGGACGAAGAGCTTTCCCAGAAACACTATTGCTCCAAAAACCAACAAACACTCTATGGAGCCCCTCTCAGCATTTGACTTCAAATTTCTTCTGTAGAAGGCCTCAACCAAATTAATTCCGGGACGAATATTCCAATCAATTTCAATAACCAAATTTATAAAAATTTTCCAGACTCACATGCCAACACATGCCGATAGGCAGAGACGGTAGCACCTCTTCTTTTCCCGCTGCTAATGGAAAGCACGAGTCCACTTGTGAACTTATATTTTTCACGCTAATTTATAACCGGTCGCGGTTGTATTCCGGACATTTTTGGCGGATAGCCCGTCGAGTTTTGAATACGTTGCCGGGATCAACGAGCCTCTGACGATGAGCGATTTATTTTACGTTTTTTTGGTTTTCGTTTTCAATTAATTGATGGATGCACTCGGGGGACTCGATTTCTTCCTGTTGTTGGTTGCTGCAGCCCAATTCCCGCAACGATTTATCATCCCCCCTTGCTCGGTTTCGGTTTGGTTGGCCGGATGTTGGGGTCGATTTTGGGGCTAGCAGTCTCTCTTTCGGCCTATCTGCAATGGAGGAAAAAAGATATGCATGTTCAGTGTGAACGCGGGAAAACGTGCCATTCGATGTTTATTGAGCCGGTTTTAGTTGGGAGGTTTCGCGTATCGTGATGTTTCTTGTGTTTACTAATTTGCACTCCTAAAAACATACAAGGTCAATGAAAATATGTGTATAAATTTCACGCATTTTGCATTCTGATACTGCATATGATACATGTATTTTAAAGTCAGACATTTAATAAATTCTGAACAAAAAATCTTTAGCAATCTTTTCCACAATATGAAAGTTTCTCAGGGGTTAGAACCCCAAACAAGAGTAGCTGATATTTGCTGATCGTGATTATAACCAGGGCTACAGAAATCGATCCTCATTCATGTTCAAGTCAACGGAGGCCAAATTTAAGCTGATTTGATCGAGACTAGGTTTAATTTTAGTATATAGATTTGATCTAGCTAATTGTATATCAAATTAACAGACAAAATGTAAGTAAAAAATCAGCAACTAATTAGGCTGGAACAAATATCGATTTCTTCTTTTGTCACCCCCCCTTCGAAATTTTCAAAAACCCGAAGGGAGAAATAAATAAAGTTTGAAGTTATTTATGTAAATTCCAATAAAAAATTCCGATATCTGAAAGATTACAAGACTAAAAAACAAATTTAAGAAGATGGGAGTTATTTCAGCTTTTGTTTTCTTGATTTCATTGAACTATTCGATAAAAAATTACTTGATTTATATGTTTTGTGCAACAGTATAATATGAAATTTTGTTGCATACAAGCTTCCGTGCAATTTATTCCAGTTTATTTGTTTTTCACATTATTTTTTATTGCCCCCCCTCCTTGCGATGTTCCAACTCCGAGTGACAAAAGAAGGATTTGAAATTTGTTCCAGCCTTATAGCAAAAGAAAATTTCATTGAAATTCAAAACGTCGTTTTTACACCATTCGTTTGGTTTTTGAAACAGAATTACAATAAAACACTGCCTTTTTGAGTCATTTGGCATCAAAATTAACATTCCGATTTATCTTATTTTCTTTTGTCCCCTTCTTGAAGATTTTTGAGGTTCAAAAAAACCTAATTTTAGCACTTTAAGGCACCTCTAAATCAAGTCCGATTGAGATGAAATTTTGCACAAGTCAGTTTTTTAGGCCAATCTACAAAATGTATATGGTTAGATTTTGAAATTTGACCATGAAAATTCTTCCATACATCCATTGCTACCTTTGGTTTTTGTTAAGCAAAAATGAGTGAAGAGTAGAGTGTCCTATCCCTGATTTTTTGGGAAATAAATAAATTTCGGGAATTCCCGGGAATTAGTAAAATTCGGGAATTCCCAAATCCCGGGAAACGCTTAAAAATCCCGAAACCAATAAAATGTGCAAAATAACTAAAAATTTACACGAACAAAATTGGAAAAATGTATCAGACTGAGCAGGGAAAATGATAGCCTTAATGGCTTCAAAATGGGGGTAGGCTTAAGCGGCACTTTATCCAAACATACGGGAAAGCTTAGTGTAAAAGTGAAAAACGACAAAAAATCTACAAAACCAACCAATTCCAATTATGAAACGATACGAAAATTATTTCAATGTTCTTTTTTGCAACTTTCATCATTGATAACTTCCGTCTCAGATAACTTCCGTCTCAGATACTATTGACAGTAGCAAAACATCAGCAATGAAATGGCATATTGAGAAACAGCTTAAAATTAACGATATTTGATGAATAACCTGAAGTCTAGATAACTAACTTCTATCGATAGTGAGCAATATTTTTCTATTATACATATTTAGCAGTAAGAATCAGACCAATTTGTCGATTAAACTACTTTGATTTTGGGTCTTCGGTTTGCTTATTGAATTTTTGAGGTATTAAACAAGTTTGAAAAGTTTTGCAATACTAGATACTACCTTCAATTTAAAAATATCATATTGATAAGGATTCGTCCGCAGTAGAGGGTTAAGATCTTCATGTTGAAATATGCATTATCAATTTTTCCCAGGAATAGGATCGTCAGATTTCCCGATTCCCGGGATCGCTAAAATGGCCGGGAAATGGACACTCTAGTGAGGAGCAGGATTGCCAGGTGGTTTTGTCAAAAATAAGGACAACGCGAAGCAAAAATCAGGAACACCTTTTGATACATGGGAATAATAAGCAGCTCTGCTTGAATTACATAAATAAAGGCGCAATACAGGTGCTGTAAACGCCTTTATTTATGCAACAACAGCACGCAGCTTCTTGGCTGGCCTGAAATTCACATCGAAAACATCATTTAAATCTCATCTGATATTACCATCTCTTATATGGTTTTAACTATTTTATAACAGATTAATTCGATTTTCTCATGTATGGCCCTTTCGGCCATATGTTAGCTTTAAAGTAGTTGTGCTAATAGCGTAGAATGCGCTTTGGCTTATAAAGCTTTAGGAAATAGTCTAAAGCGGACTGTGAAGGTTGGAATAAAACTTAAAATGTTACTTGGAATAGTTTAACTACAAATTCGATTATATTTGAAAAGTTTTTTATGAAAACCCGGACAATTCAGAACATTTTAAGGACCAATTATCAAAAATCAGGGCTCGAGAGTTTTTTGAAAAATCAGGATGGTCTCTCGAAAATCAGAACAAATTCTGTAAGTAAGTTAAGTGTCACAGATATTAAACTAATTTATTATAAAGAATAGGGGATATAAAAGCACAATGGAGACCTTAAGGAAATCGCTTGTTTAACCATACAAAACTTTTATAATAAGTAAGTTGCATCACTGGACCGTATTCAGGCACATGATAAGTTTATTTTGTATCCGGTTGGAAAATTATTCAAGTTGATAGAATCGTTGAAAAATTCACTTTAAAACCGTGTGTCAAAAGTCACTGTGAGGGGCAAGTTGAGAATCCACTTGGGCAGAATAAGCACCTATTTTATCTGAAGATTTGGCGTAGTAGCGTAAAATTCTATTACGATTCCTGATCGAGGAGAATTTTCCAGAGCTTGAAAATAAAATTGGTTTTGTCACTTGAGCACCCCGTTGGTTTTTTTTTAATTTGGTTGTGCTGAAAAATGAATACTGTAGAAAATACGAAACTAAAAAAACTTTTTTTATGAAAAATTTTTTTTGAAAAAATGCGTTCTTCCGAAGAAAAGAGGGGTGTTTAATAAATATGCCCTGAGCCCAGGTTCTCGTTAAGACTGTTGACTGACTGATTCTTGCTGCAAAAGTTTGATTTTGAGAACGATTCATCATTATCGATAGAAATTGGTTAGCTAGACTCCAGGTTATTCATCAAATCTAATAAATTTTTAGATAATTATCCTTATGTTTCAAAATATGTAATTTCTTTGCCGATGTTTGTGAAACGGCAGTTCTAAATGATGAGTTTTGCCAAATAAAACATTTGAATTCTTTTTGTGGCGTTTCTTTAGGCTGGTACAAATATCAATTTCTTCTTTTGTCACCCCCCCTTCGAAATTTCCAAAAACCCGAAGGGGGAAAAAAATAAAGTTTGAAGTATTTTATGTAAATTTCGTAAAAAAAATCAAGTATCAGAAAGATTACAAGACCAAAAATCTAAATTTTGGAAGCTTAGAGTTATTTCACTGTTTGTATTTTTGATTTTATTGATTTTTTTTATAAAAAAAATACTTTATTTGTAGGTTCTGTGCAATGATTTAGTTTGTAATTTTGTTGCATACAAGATTTCGTGCAATTTATTCCAATTTATTTGTTTTTCGCATTATTTTTTATAGTCCCCCCTCCCCCTCGCGATGTTCCAACTCCGAGTGACAAAAGAAGGATTTGAAATTTGTTCCGGCCTTATTGGAATCGTTTTGTTTTATAGATTTTTGTCGTCTTTCATTTTTGAACTTAGTATTCGAACGAAAATTTTGTTTACCAAATTCAATGTATAAATCAGTTTTTAGAAAAAAAAATCAATAAAGATATTGTAAGTTTTTAGTAACTTAGCATTAGCGTTGCCAGATTGTAAACCAATCAAATCCGTAGGTTTGACAAAAAACGAATTATTATCCACGATTATTGTAGTCTCTACTCCTAATATTGGTCTGGACAACCCAGCAAACATTTTTGTAGGTATATTTCTCAACAACTTTGTTATACGTATCATATACATTATAAAACGATCGTATGAGACGCGAAAAAACGGCATTTACCCACCAAAGTGGAGGCAATATACAGACATAGTAAGAATTCAAGAGAGTACAAGTTTTTTCGCTCAGCGCATGCAAACCGTTGCCAGCGACAATATTTGCTGCTTCTGTCATTGGGCAATTCTTGTAAATACACCATCTGATTTTTACCAATCTTGTTGCACTGCTGGTCGCAGAGAGAACTTCAAAGCTGTTCTCTCACTTGTCTCACGCGGGAGTAAAAAAGGAACGAAATCGTCTTCAAAATTTGCAAACATGGCGGACTTTTTATAATATACGATTTAAACCATTTATTCCGAATTCGAGTAACGATTTTTACGACCTTTTACATGCGTTAGTTATAATTACGATTCCAATAACGTTTTTTATGACTTGAGTTATCATTTTTAATGCGATTTCATGTTTGCTGGGAATAATTTAAATATAATCGCAGAAGTTTAAAAAATTTAACATAATCAACTGTAATAAGAGAGGGTGGGGTATCTTGGGTCACTTTTTTTTCTATGCTCCATTATTATAATAGACAAAATTAAAACTGAAGTGATATGGTGATTTATATTTCTAACGTATCATTTAGCATAATTTTTTTATCGGTTCAATTCCTCGAGTTCCGACTCTCAAAAAAATTCAAGTTTTTTTTTATATTTTAAAAATTGCGTGAAATGGCACGCCACCAAACCCAAAATCACCAAATTACACTCAAAATTTATGAGTCTAGGCAAAACTGTATTTTTATAACTTGTTAAGTTTTATTAAATAGAGAAATTTAAGGGACTAGGGTCTAACACTTTCAAAAAATCGATTTTTTTATGTTCTTATTGTAAAACATTTCAAGAATGTTGTGTCAAATTTTCAAGTCAATCGAAGCAAAACTGTAGAAATTATAGGCATTTATCTCCTCTTATACTGCAAGAGAGAGAGAGAGCAGAAACTTCAAACGCGTTTTTCTCGAAAGCACATTTTTAAAGTCAGTGGACATCTTCATTTGAAAACTATTTCACCGATTCTTTTCAAATTTGGAACATATTTTCTACATATGAAATACCAAACCCCAACGATTTTTTTTTACTTTGGGGAGATTTTACAGATAAAAAATGGCGGATTTTTTCGTGAAAACTCGTAGTTTTTACTTCAAACAGCCACAAAAATTTCATAAATTTTTTTTTTTAAAGTTAAATATTAAAAATATTTTGCTCTGATTTTTTGACTTCAGATGATTCTGTGCTGAGATACAGTGTCCACCGCAAATCCTGTTTTCTAAAAGGCATCCTCGAAAGTGCAGTGTCACCGGCTCATTTTTCAATATTTTTCTACGAAAAAAATACTAAATGTTCTTTTAACAATGTTTTGTGTAATGCAAAAAATTTGAATACATTTGTTTGAACGATAGCTCTAAAAAAAATCGTGAAAATGGTACAACAATTGAAATCGAAAGATGGACAATGATGCTGCATAAATTCTTGGGCTAAATATTTCAAAATTGCTTATAAAGTTTTTACTACAAAACCAAATGAAACTTTGCCTTCATTCAATTCCCTTCCTTCAATCTTTACCATTTGATAGGGGTTTTAACCTTTTGTCCTGGACTGGCTTATTTTTGAAATAATGTCCCTATTTTTGAAATATCAAAAATTTATCTCAAAATACAACAAAACTACACTAAAACTATACACTTACTAAGAAGAAAAATTGAACTCTCATATAAATCAATCTGTTTGCATCGTAACGCTTTAATTTCATCAGGAAGGTTGTTTGTTTGCGATCCTTCGAAAAATAGATATTTCAAGATTTTAAAACAACATTTTTTACTTACATTTGAATTTTTCCAAAACAAACAAAGTTTTTCCCAATTTGAAACTCAACTCATATGTTTTTAAACGTAGAAAATAGTTTTGAGATATTTTAACTTTAGGATCGTCTGGAAAAATTTCATGTTGATCAAAGTTACAACGGTGATCAATGTTACCTCTTTTAACGGTACGTCACAAAAATGCTTCTCACATAGTCAAGCTTCTGTTACGGTCCAGTATCCGCCACAATATGACTCAAAAAAAAAAATCCAAAAACAGCTTTACTCATTTTCAGCTTCAAAATCAATGGGATCGGTTGTTGTTTCAAAATTTCAGCGAAAAAAAAACACCATCAATGCTTCTCGATCACACTTCCCGCGTATCCACTTGTTGAACCAATTGGTAAATATCCTCCAATCCTCTTAAATTCGATTTGCATCGATTAAAATTCACACTCGTCAATGACACCTATTGCCGTCGACCGAACACCATAGCACAATTCTTGGGAAGCAGAAGTCTTCTTCCAATTTTCTTTCTCGAGTGGAAGCTTCTCACTTAAACGCAGCATCCTGTGCTTGCCAGCTAGCAGTACACAGCAAAAAAAATGTAACGATGGACGATGTAATTTCTGGAAATGATGTAGTATTAGGGATTTCTTTTGCAATATTACATCAAAACGATGAACACAATGCGAACACGTCGTGTGATGTAATATCACAAATTTTCATGTGATATCTCCTCAAGTAGTCAATGTTTTCCTCAATTTTAATTCATTTCCGAAAGTTTGAAACGGATTACGGAACTCAGCAGTATTTGTTTGGCTTGTAAGTACTACCAAAATCAAGGAAATTTCTAAGCAAAACTATTGCTTAAGTTTCATTGCACTATTTCTTATTTTTAGGGAATTTGGCCCATTTGAATCAGCGGTAGAAAATTTTATGATTTGAAACACTAGGATGATAAAGGGAGCATTTTGTTTTATTAATCTTTCCTGTGATTTTTTCATTTTAAGCTAGATAAAATGATGTGTTCCGGCTTGCGAAAAACGAAGTGACTCAAACCAGTCGATTTGGAAACAAAACTTGGGAAGATAAGTGTCCAGTGATCGTTCCAACATGAAATCTGAATCCGAAAATTGCGATGATTCAACTTATGGCCTCATATTCGAGCAACTCCAGCATGGAAATCCTACTTCAAGATAAGGGGAATGCTGCACAGAAAATGTTGATTAAAGTTTGTATAGGATAAGTAATTTTAACAAATATAAACTAAACACATCGACTGATAATACATTTTTAGTTGCTTCAAAGTCGTTGACTCAGCTTGTTTTTGGCTTGAATTTCGACAACCCTTTTCGACTTGATAAAAACCCCTTATTGAATGCTGAATCAATAAATGTATGATACAGTCTAAGGAAAATGTTAAATAATAGCGCTTAGAACATTATTCTCATCCTCTGATTTGTCTATTACTTCACATTTACGGAACAGCTGATACATCAAAAGAATGTAATATTAGGTAGCATTTGCGACTCAAGTTATGTGCACGTTTTTGATGTAATATCGCAACACTTTTTTTGCTGTGTAGGTAACGAATATCGGGGCCCCATCGAGATGAATTTTCCGTTCACCGAATGAGCAAATTAGATTGGAAAAGTTTCCGCACCACACCACACCAACACAAACACGTCCACAATTTAGCCTTCAATCATCGTCGGAGGAACCTTCAAAGAACCCAACTGAAATAGAAGTGGAAGAAGATTCCGCAGAATTTTTCTTGTTTCTGGCGGCTGTTTGCCTTGGCGCAGGGAATTTCGTGGAACAATTCCGTTTCTCCGTGGGGTACCGACACCGTGTCAGCTTGAATTGCTACCCCGGATCTTAAATGACCAGTGCCAATTAAAGGTGCTGAATGTTGTAGGTGTCCTTGGGTTTAACGAAGGTTCTCAGAATTTTGCGAGTGTTCGTCTTCAAACGGTTTGTAATCGGCACTTATTCACATTTTAGCACAGTTTTTTTTTTTACAAGCCACAATCACGTTGAAGCCTTTGGACTGTAATTCACTAATTCAAATAGTTAGAATATCAATCATATCTACATAGCTACGCAACAGCTGTGCTCTGGTAGTTAAGACACATGGATCCGTGCTGAACTCGGAAGTTGGTTTATTTCTGAGCTTGAAGCATTTTAAATTATCTGTATACAACTTTTAAGGCTAAATTATGTTTGCCAAAGTTGTAGATCCTGTAGGCGCAAGAACAGGTTTCGATGCTACCGAGGCACAAGTTTCTGGCTTATTTTCTTGTAAAACCTTCTCGGCACAGAGAGCAAATGTTGTGTGCCGGGCCTTGAGACAGCACACATATGCACACAGACAAAGGTAAACATGATTCACATTATATCCACAAAGTTGAAGCGAAAGCAAGAACGAGGACGAGCTTCTTCTTCTTGTGCTTTTCTTTTCCGAACGGCATTGTTCGAAGCATCGTTCTCATACCGCACACAACACTCGAGCTTGATAGCGGTGGGTTTCAGGATCGGTAACTATTCACATTTATATGTTGTTGTTGCGATAGGTCAAACGGGCCCCGATATTGCACAAGTGCTCACAATTCCAGGTCACTGTATTCCAATTAGAATAGATTCCGATTTCCATCAATGCAAACATTTTGACCGGTAGCCCCGGGGAGACCACGCTGGTTTCACTAATATTATATAGAATCGTTCTGGATAGCCAATATCGGTGGTGCCGGTGCCGGTGCACTATTTATAATTTAATCAATTACGAAAACATGCCCGTTCTTTCTAGACCTTGTTTACCGACGACAGTCGTACGGCGTTGGCTCGAAAAACAAGCTTCTCTCTTTGATTATCTCCACAAACACACACCGCAGGCGATGCACCAAAAACGGGCCCACAACTCTCGTTGCAGCGAGACCGATTCATAGGCCTAGAACCTGATGGTACACGGCAGTTTTGCAAATACGTGAACCAAGAAGAGGTAAGAAAAATACCACGATACGCGAGCCCCGTACAAGGAACGAAACCAGGAATAATAAAATACCTTGTACGCCTAGCCTAGCGAAAGGTTGTTGGAGGACCTGGCATGGGCGTATTGAGGCGGAACGGCTTTCTGACCGCCACCAGCTCTGTCTCCAGTCTACAGCAGTTACTTCACACGCTTCGTACCACGCTCTACATGTAAATCTGCATGCTTCGACTTGGTACCAACTACCCCAACTCCACGCGATTATCCTCGTCCGTCGCCAAAATCTGGTAATCGCGCAAGGAAACGTCCCGTCACTAACTAGTTGATCCGTCACTTATAACCGTAACGCCCCGGATTCACGACCCTGTCGTTCGGACGAAAGCA